>NW_026599480.1:900000-1141241 GCF_023634085.1 Falco cherrug | reverse complement strand
CAACTGGAGAACCCTTTGGGGGGACCAATGAACTGAAAACCATTTAAGGAGTGGTCACAACACTTGCTAAAGGGATCCTTTCCAGAAAGAAGTTGTTTTCCCAAGTTTTTACTTGGGAAAAGTAGGAGGCAGGAGGAGGAAAGACCCCGCTCCCTTGTCCCACCTTTCAGCCCTGCCGCGTGCTCTGCACCCCTTCACTCCGGTAACGGCTCACTTTCCCGTCGCAGGGAGCGGCTATGAACACAAGAGCTCGTAATGGCTTAGTGGTGCAAGGGGAAACCTAGTGGGAGCTTCTCCTAAGCCACATATTTACACCGCTCGTTTTTCCCTACTCAAAAAGGGCAGTCTTGCAAAGTCTCTTCTCTTTTGTAAAAAAATAATTTAAAGGTGCTGTTACTAACAGCTGCTTCCAAATGCAAACAGAGCAAATGCACCCGTTCCCCACAGCGAAACAGAGCGCATCATACGCAAAGGACTGAAATGCTTGAGGCACGTAGATGCTTTTGCATACGGAGGCAATAAGTATGAGTGCCCGGGCTGCGAGTGGGCAGAGGGCAGAGCGCAGGGCACCCCGCAGCCGCAGCGAGCTCTCCCGGGGCCCGGTGGTGTAAACTGGGCTGAGACCCGGCCCAGTGCTCGCCCGGCCAGTGCTCAGCGCAGGGCTGGTGGGGACCTGCTGCCACCTGGCGACCAAGAGTGGGTACTGCACCCGCCCGGACCTAGACCCCTGGGACCGGGACCCCCGCGGCTCGGGACGGGGACCTCCGCGGCTCGCGACCGGGACCTCCGCGGCTCGCGACTGGGATCGGGACCCTGGGGACTGGGACCCTCGTGGCTCGGGATGGCGAACGAGACCCCGGGGACCGGGACCCCCGCGGCTCGGGACTGGGACCCCCGCGGCTTGAACCGGGACTGGGACCCCCGCGGCTCGGACCGGGTCTGGGGCCAAGACCCCGGGACCGGACCCCCGCGCCTCGGACAAGGGACCGGGAACGGGACCCCCACGGCTCGGAACCGGGACCTCCGGACCCCGGGGACCGGGACCCCCGCGGATCTGACCGGGACTGGGATTCTCGCAGCTCAGGACCGGGTCCTGGACCGCTGGGACCCGTGACCCCCGCGGCTCGGGACCGGGACCCCGGGGACACGGACCCTAGCGGTTCGAGACCGGGACCGGCACCCCCGGGACCTTGACCCTCGTGGCTAGAGACCGGCACCCTCGGGATCGGGACCCCCGCAGCTCGGACCGGGACCAGGTCTGTGACCTCCGGGGCCGGGACCCCCGCAGCTTGGGACCGGGACCGGAATCCCTGGGCCGGGACCCCTGCGGCTTGGATCAGGGACCAGGACTGGGACCCCCTGCGGCTCAGGACCCTCTGCGTCTCGCAGCGAGACCAAGACCTGGAGCCCTGGGACCGTGACCCCTGTGGCTGACGGCTCGAACCGGGACTGAAACCCCCGTGGCCGGGACCCCTGCGGCTTGTGACCTGGACTGGGACCGCTGGAACCATGACCCACGTGGCTCGGGACCGGGTCTGGGACCGGCACCCCTGCAGCTCAGGCTGGTTCCGAAACCAGGACCACCGGGACCACCGCGGCTTGGGACAGGGACCAGGACCCCCGCGGCTTTGATAAATGAATTGTAAAGGCAAACCAGCTCGTTTTATCATGACTTGTGGAAATGCATCCGTATCCTGTGCTGACGTGCCGTTTTGTTTTGCTGCAAACCACACAAGTCTGCATCTAGAGAGGACAACGTATCAGTCATCACCAGTGTCCTTACACAGCCTCTTCACAGCCTCACTGCCGGGACCGCAGGCGTGCTCTTGCCTTTTCCAGGCATCCGAGTGATGAGGTTTGCCTCAATATTGCCTCCACAATATTTTATTTTTCCTCAGTATTTTCAGGTGACTCCTAATACAGTTTCACATATGAAGCACTTTACTCACTTGCGTAGATCATTCAAAACAAAAAACCCCCACCCACCATGAACAGTGTATCTACGTATTTTGCCACAATGCAGGTATGTTTTTTAATTATAATTTCCAATTCAGTACCAGGGTTAGTTTAAATAATTTAATTCTTCTTCTAAATGCTTTACCAAAACACGTAACAAATTCTCCCTCTATGAATGCTCTGCCAGCGCATGCTATAAGCTTGGCAACTTGATCGCTTGCTCAAAGTGATGATATATTGAGCTGCTTTTGCTTCACAAAAGTATTTTGCTGAGTTTTCAACCCATGTTTCAGTCTTAGTATTTTAACTTTTCTCACTTGTCCGACCAAAGAATCATATTTGTCTTTATGCTGAGTTTCGTAGTGTTGACGCAAATTGTATTCCTTGAACGCAGACACTGAATTCTGGCATATCAGACAAACAGCTCTTTCTTTGTACTCCGTGAAAAAATAATCAGAAGTCCACTTTTCTTGGAATACCCCGCACTTGGAGTCAATTTTTCTTTTTTTTTGACATGATGGTGTGCACGCTTCCCACTGGTGCTGGCTTGCTTGTCCTGCTCGGGAGCTGGAGGGAGGGAGGGAGGGAGAGACGGGGGAGCCGCCCCCCTCCTCAGCCCGGCCGCGCAGTCCGGACAGGGTGGCCAGAAGGGACTGAAGGGACTTTGCCGCGCCGGGGCTCTGGCGACTCGCCCGAGTTGGCTGGGCCTCGCAGTGCAGAGGCTGCCGGCTGAGCTTGCCCGGCAGAGGAGATGCCCGCGCCTCTCGCCCGCCGCGCACCGCAGAGGAGGAGGAGGAGGAGGGGGAGGAGGGGGGGGAAAGGAAAAAGCTCCTTTCTTGAAAGTGGAATGGCAGAAGGTGCCATCGTGTTTTAACATATGTGGACAAAATTATTCTTTAGAGAGCTTCAGTTTACTTTTAATGACTCAAGAACCCAAAGCCAGAGTATGCGGTGCATTTGTAGTTTATCAGTTGAGTTTTTACTCCCAGATTTGTTTGGAGCACAAGGCTGAAGTGCATCTGATACCATCAGTACATGCCATTTAGCCCACAGCAATCATCCAGAAAGCATCAAGTAACCTCTCTGTTACTTTCTGGCCGTAAAAGTGTTCATCCACAACGCAAAGCCAAACAGCTTAGCCTGAAACAAGAAAAAGCCGAGAGAGGGTTTACACAGCTGTCACCTAAAGGTTCCCAGCTGAGAGGCACGTCTACAGGTGCTTTCGTTTCTCAAGTCTCAGCTAAACTCCTGGCTCACTCTGGCGTGATCTGAAGAGCCCGAGACTGAGCGCTCAGCCACGGTGCTGGAGCAACGCCCGCTGGTTTCCCGCTGCTGCCCCGACAGCCGCTGCAGCATGAACAAGGCAAGGTGATGCTGAGCGTCTGTGAGGAGCTCTCTCGCTAACATAGTCCCAAGGTCTTCTCAAGGTGGCTGTGCAGACAGAGAGTAGTAACGAGGAGCGGCTGGCATACAGTGCCCGTCTGCCTCTGCAGTCAGCTGAATAGTTAACTGCATCCTTGGCGTTTTACACAACTCACTGTTGTGCCTGGAGGCTCCTGCATCTCTGCTGTACATCTCCACTGAGGACCCAGAGATGGAGGCCTGAACTTCTGCTTTGCCTAACAGCTAAATTACACTTTGTATAGAAAACTGATCACCTTTGGTGTCATGTTGTATAGATCTGTGACCCAATGAATTCAGAGCTGCTCTCCCAAAGCTCTGAAGTCTACCAGCCTTACGGTTACAGAGTCCCTACAGGGATGCACACACCCCAGCTGGGTTCTGCGCTCTCTCCTGAACTATGAGCAAGGAGGAGGAGGAACTGAGCGTAGGGCTTCTCATCTCTTCCCCTTTCATGCAGCACAAGGCACTCCAGAAGCAGCCACGGCCTCACCGAGCCTCCTGGCCAAAAGACTTCGATCTTGAGGGCAAAGGCTGAAGAGTGCATGAAAGTGAGAGAGACACAGGGGCAAGCACTTGTCCCACCTTGCAACATCACTTGTTGGCATCCTCTCATCTGATCCCAGGCTGCAAAGGGTCGCAGCTCCACTTGTGAATTACTGGGTACCCTTACAGCGGTATTATCAAGCAAGGAACAGCGTTAGAGTAGCACAAAGACACGGCTCTGCCCTGGGCTGGGGAGGCACACTGGGACAGCCTCCAGCGCCAGACCATTTTTAGCAAAAGCAATCACAAATACAGTTAACTTCTTAGCTGACTTGTCTACAAAGAGGGAAAGGCTCCATACGATAAGCAGCACCCATTATTACTCTGCTGCAGAATTTAGTTCTTCCAGAAGTAATACACTCTGTTTTGCCAGCATCTAACAGCAAACCATGTAACACGAAGATGCAGAGTTAAGGTACCTGTAAATGCACTGGGTTTGTTTCCCGGCTTTTGTGCTTCCCAGGGCTGTCCTTTGTTGTGCAGCTCTGGCATTTTCCAATTTTTTTATATTTGGATATAGTAATTGCTAACACAGAGCCTAAGGCTAGCAATCGTAACATCTATTTACAACACGCACACTGGCTGCGTGCACCTATTCCACCAGCCTCCCATTTGCTTCAAACATGTCAGTCTCCCTGAGGACACGTTTAATGAGAAACCACCCCCCTACCCTGCAAAGCCCTGCTTTACTTGCTGCCAAGCCTCCTGCATCCTCCTGGGCAGATAAGGCTGACCAGGGAATATTTACCAGCTATTGAATCAACAAAGTTCAGCCACATGCCAACATTTCACGCTGTTACCTAAACGGTGTCAGCACTCTCAGAACTCCATCAAAACAGAACTGCTTTGCACTTTGGTATTAAAAGTTATGTCCAGGCCTGAACACCTCGTTGAGAGCTGGGCCACACAGCACGCTCCTCTGGGCAAAGATTTCTTTTCTAAGCAGCCGTTATGCAAGTACCAATCTGTGAAAAAAGTCTGAAACTCAAAGAGAGAGAACCTTGATTTGACATAGTGCTCTTGCTGCATGTTCCGTAGAAGGGAGGTCACCCACATCTTTAGATCTAACGGAAAGTAGGAAAGAAGCACCAAGTGCAAGGTTCTGCATGTGGGCTGGGGCAACACCAAGCACAAGCACAGGCTGGGCAGAGAACGGACGGAGAGCAGCCCTGAGGAGAAGGACTGTGGGGTGTTGGTGGATGAGAAGCTCAACTTGGCCCAGCAACATGTGCTTGCAGCCCGGGAAGCCCAGGGCCGGGGCGGGTGGAAACTGGGCTGTAAATCCTGGGCCAGAGTTATTTCCTGCAGCTTAAGAAAACTGCGTGGGTCTGGTGATGTCTGGTCGCTGTCTTTAAAACACACACACACACCCCCGAGTCGGTATTTCTAATAACAAAGGGTTAAAAGCCAGCAGGCAGTCCCCGCAGCGCGCAGGCAGCAGGCAGGTGGGAGCAGAGCCCAGAGCCCCCAGCAGCATCAAGGGCAGCACCGCTGCAGGCACGCACGGGCCGGCGCGGCGCTGGGAGCCACCGCCACTGCCGCGGCTCCCGGAGAAGGGCCAGGGGCCGGGGCGGCTTGTTGCCGCGCAGCCAGGCTCGCCCCTGCAGCCGCCCCGCAGGAACTGGGACATGGCACAAAGGAAGAGCGGGCCGCCAGCTTGGGAACTGCTCCGCCAGGCAGCGGCTGCTGGGTGATACACGTGTCAGCGAGAACCGCTGGAACAGGAAGCAGCTGTTTCTTCCAGCTGTGACACGCTCACCCCTGGTCATCGAGAACACGGAGAGAACACCGATGCGACACCCGTTGCCGTGCCAAAGCTCCATTTCTTGCAACACCGCTACACGTCTGACAAGGGAAGCCAGCTGGCAGCTGCTGCACATCTGTCACCGCCAGAAAGCACCCCCGCTTCCAAGGGGCGTCCACCAGCAGACGGAGATCTAGGAAGAAAAGGGAACGCTGAGTACACAGCAGGGCCCGGGTATGTTTCCCTCGGCAGCGTACAGAGCAACCGCATTTCTGTCGGGCACTACAAAATACGCTTCCAACGGCAGACTAGAACCTGATCACCTGAGGCCGACCCTGCCTGGGCAGGGGTACAACAGGGCACACACGGGAAACCACATCCCACCCTGCTCCCGGTAACAAGACTATCGGTAAAAACATCTTTATTACAGAAGGTGCTACTTATTTAAAATACCTTATTACAAAACATCTTATTACAAAAGTTAATTTTAAAAAAGCAGTATCTTGTTACAAACCACCTTATTACAGAAGTTACTACTGGTTAAGAAAGATCTTATTACAGAAGCTGTAAGGAAAGGTTTCGCCTCAGTTCATCTTACTGCCCGGTGCTCCCTTAGCACATCCCGGCCCCAGCTGGGAGCCACACAAGCCGAGGCGGTCCTGACAGCTTCTCTGCTCCCTTCTCGTGCGTTTGGCTCAGGGCTGGCTCGTATGAACACGCATGAAGCCATTACATGGATGGTTTAGGTGCTCTTCCACATGGATCTCCTGAACACCACAAGTAGAGGATGTGCCCCCTTTATCCTTCAAACAGTATTTTAACATGAACACAAATGTATAGCTATTAAAAACTTAAGATCTGCTGTCAACATAAGTACAATCTTCCTCTAAAAGTTTAAAAAATATTTTCAAGACATAATTAGAACAGAGTACTAGAATAATAAATAACTTATCATTACAGATACCATTAGCATCAAAAGGAAATTATTAAACCAGAAGAATTCCCCAGGAACGTAAAAGATCAGCAGCTGTGACATACATACACTTGCTGGTGGAACAGAGAGCTGGTTCAGGAAGGAAGAAGGTTTCCTGGTTAATCACTTAGAAAATTAGCTCATCTTTCCTTTAGCTGCTCTCCTGAAATCTCTGACCCATTCAGACCCAGAATCTTGCGACTTTCCAATGCTTTTGTTTCATACACGATCCCCAGTAAAGGGCCACGGTACGACTGCAAGCAAAGACAGCGAGAGCACCAACCACCACCTATGCCGAGCATACTGCAGCTCCCAACAACGTTAAATAGATAAATAAATAAGTGAAACAGATTCCTAACAGAGCACTAAAACCCATCTGCTTCCCAGTAAGGGTGTCTCAAGAAAGTGTTTAAGGGTTCCTGTAAAGTTCAGACTTTCCAAATCTAAAGAATACAAACAGCTAAGGAATTACTTCATATTAATTACTCTGACCACTCGGTGCTTTATAACTTGACAGGTAGAAAATGTAATGAAAGAGGCCTACTAAACAACACCCTACCAAGTTAAAAAGAAAGCAAAAAATAAGTGTGGTGTGGGGCTGGTTTTGTTGTTGGTTTTTTGTTGTTTTGTTTTGGGCTTTTTTGTGTGTAGTCTTTGGTGTTTTGTTGGAGGTTTTTTGGTTTGATTTTTTTTTTTTTTTTTAAACACAGCTGAAATGATCCAAAGTGGCTGTTGTGGGCAAAGCTCCACTGCTGCTGGAGTCTGACAGGGGAATCCAGCTGGCAGCTGCTGCACATTTGTCACCCACTTCTCACTCTCTTATTTCGTCCTCCAGAAAGCACCCCCGCTTCCGAGGTACATCCACCGGCAGACGGAGATCTAGGAAGAAAAGGGAACACCGAGTACGTATCAGTGCTTGGATATGTTTCCCTTGGCAGCATACAGAGCAATTGCATTTCTATCAGGTACTATAAAATATGCTTTCAATGTCAGACTATAACCTGATCACCTGAGGCCTACTGTTTAAAGAAACAGGTATTCTTCCAATTTTTCAAAAATTTAAATATAAAACCCCAAAGCAGATTATAAGAAAAGTGCTCCCATTCTTCAGTATGTATTATTTAGAAATGCCTTTGCCACCATGGATACCAAAAGCCAAACATTAATTACTATAAGCCCTATCTACAGAAAGGCCTGACCTGCCTGTGCCATATCCCTTTGTTTACCCAGAAAAGGCACAATTGCCTCAAAACACACCACAGCCAGCGCCAGGATCCCATGGCGTCACAGAGAGGACAGACAAGAGGCTCCTTTTTTGACAATTACCTCGATCCACAGCAACACAGAGATACTTCCCACGTATGGCCAGATCTTGCAGGTCAAGAAAGCGAACAAGTACCCCGATAAAGTCACAACAGCGCTACCACTGCAAACATCACCCACAAGAAATTTAACCTCTAAACAAACACATTCACATCTTCCAGCCTCTGTTCGTTCTCTGTACTACGAAGTTCCTGCAATAGGCACCACTTTTGCACTTTCTGACACCTGCCTCCTGCCAAAGCAGACTGTTGGGAACACATCTTGAAAACGCATAGGGATGGAGAAATGAGGGGGCTTGTAACAATGCACCTCTAAATTATGGCAAGTTAAGACACAGGGTATGACACCCACTCATCCCAAAGAGCAGACTGCCAGGACAGGCAATTTGAAATGCCTTCAATGAATATATAATGATGGCAAGGTAATGGCAACTGAGCTGGAGCAAGCAGCTGCCGCTTGGACCCCCGAGAGCAACTTCGCTTTGGGCTTCACACAGATGTTCAAGAGCTCAGGGCCAGGCCTGTCCCCACATTAACTCTTAACACCTTTGTAGGAAGAGATCTCACTGTGACCGGATAGGAAAACTAAATGAACATTAACAATATTTTTGGCTGGAAGGTGCAGGAAACAGTTCAAGGGAACAGATGACAGCATGGGAGAGCTTGCCTGAATGAAGATTTGCCCTTAGCAATTGCACCCAGAAATCTATTTACCTTGGAGGGAATGAGAGAGAACACACAGTGACACAACTGCAGCGGCATGGGAGTGGGTGGTAAATGTCTAGGGCACCTTGCAGCATAAAAAAGAAAAAAAGTCAGAGACAGTCATCAGATTATTTGCAGGACTAGACGACTCACAGAAAAGATATGGTCAGCCATCGAGAAAGAAAGTTTTTTTCCTTAATGTCTCAGCATCAGCTTAAATGCTTCAGTCCAGAAGTAACAAATTCCCCCTGCTCCATTCCGAGATGCCTATTTCCAGAAAGACGGGCTGAAAACAAAAATTCCTCCCATCAGAATCTGGTCCTTCTCCCGTGCTCTTTTAGAAGAGGAAGCACAAGCCACAGATATTAGGTCCAGTACAGCTGTGCTCACTAGCTGAGTGTGCCTGTGCAGCACAATGCAGAGGAGATGGGGAAGGAGACTCAAAGTATTTACAGAGTTCCTCTCAATCCTTTGTGAAGTCCAAAAGGACTCCTGTTGCAAGTGTGTATGCTGCCAACAAAAGCGGACAGATTTATTTCAAAAAACTTTATTTCAAAAACATTTTAACAGACGAGCTCAGCTAGAAAGTAGTGGGAAAGGCAGATGCATCATCAGCACCTTCAAATCTATGTCCTAAGAGCGAGCTTGGGGCTGAAAAAAAGCAGTCCCTGGAAGGTGAACTATTCCTTGCACTTCTGTGTGATAAACACGGCAGGAGCTAGAGCACCATACCCATCGCCTCTCAAGAAAAAGAGTGGGAAGGGAACAGACGACACGGCCCGTAATCATTTGCAATGATGTATCTTAGCGCCGAGTTAAGTTCTGCACCCTTTGTAGCAGACTCTGGCTCCCGGGAGGACTCAGAAGTAGTTGAAGAGGAGGGTTCTTCACCCGCTGCGTAGTTAATCTGCATTAATGACGTTAACTTACAAAAACCACAGTGGGTGCTAAATGTTTGCACAGCTTCAAAAAGGGACTCTAAAAATCAACTGAAGGTTACTGAGGCCTTTTCTGCTTAATGGTACAGAAATGCCGAAGACACTGTTGGAGACAGGACAATGAACTAGAGACACCTTTCATCTTGATTCGTCTGGGCAGAATGTTCTTAAAACTGGTAAACTAGAATTTAGCTGAGAAGGCTGGTTAAATACATTGGTTTTCCATTTGAAGGAAGCAGATAACCTATCTCAGTGATTTATGGTGCTGCAGAGATGGGCTGGCAGCTATGGAGGGAAACCCTGGGGACGGTGTTTTAGGGAAAGGACACTCGTCTTTTCTTGCTACAGAACAGCTGTGAAATGCAAAGAAGTCCAGTCCAGCTCTTTGGAGGGAAGCAATGCCTTCTCCACAAAGGCGGGTTTGATTCTTGGTGCGTTTTTACAGATTAACACCTTGGGTTGGGCTCAGAGCTGCTCCCAGTCACTGAAATGTACCACATTATATTGGCTCTCGCTGTGTGGTATCTACAACTTGGTGTCACCGCGTAACAAAGAAAAGTGATGTTAAAGAAATGTGACATTAACAAAGAAAGTTAACATAAAAAAAAAAACAGCCTACTGAAATAGATGGAAGAAGAGCCTTTTTCACAGCAGGGTGCGTGTATCAAAGTGCAGGCTCAGAAAACTTGCAAAGGAGTGCCCAAAGGAAAACAGGGAAACAGAGAGGACTCCATCACACTCAGAGGGCAAGTTGCCAAGAAACACCTGGAAATCATCGTGATGCATTTTAGCACAGAGAGATTAAAAAAGAAGTTGTTTCCAAAGTCTCACAGAGGACAGGAGGTGCTGACAGACAAAGGTGTAGTCAGAGCAGCAGAAGTCAGCTCGCACTTGAGCCTGCCTGCTTCAGGCTTACAGCTGACATGCAGCCGACAGGCTATGCCAGCTTGGAGGCTTCTATCACGCACCCAACTGACTTCGGGCTAGCTTGAGCCTGATCACGTTGGGCTCAGGTGTGCTGTCTATCTCTACCCTTAACACGCACACCAAGCCCCAAAGGTACAACAGTGGAGATGCAGGCCTGGATGACCGTCACATTTCCCAGAGAGCAGACTATGCCAATCGTTGCTAATTAGCGTTAGCGTAACAGTGTTTCATCCCTGTGGAACAATCCCATGGGAACGCTTTCCAACATGTTCCTGTACATAACTTTACAACTGGCACGTTAAGCAAATGTTTTCCTTCAGATATGAAAGCTGAGAAGTTTGCTAGTTATCTGTGATACCAGGAAGTAATTGAACAAGAGCTCTCGATTCTGTGTTTTAAACAAAAGCTTGTCTTTTTTCAAGGTGGCATCCCACCTTTTTTCTCAGCTTCCTGACAGAAAGACTTTATTCCTTACTTAAATGTTTGAAACTGATGGGCATTATGAGCTGAACTATTAACCAGCATCATGATCTGGAATCTAGAAACTACCCTTTGAAGTGAGCAACGGCTCTTCAAACCCCACCATCGGCTCTTTGATGAACAGCTGTGAGGGAAACAGCTTCTTAGAGACTTGCAGGCTGAACCAAACTCCCCTCTAGAATGGATCCCAAGTACTTTTTGTGTCCTCTTAGGTCTCTCTAATCTGTGGACATTTCTGTTTTCCCTTCAGTTACTAGATTTGTGAAGTTTTTAGCCTCAGATACTCTGCGGCTTGTTTTTCTCATGTGCTTCAGGACACTACCAGACTGGTACAATGTGTTCAGTGATCTGAGACAAAGCGTTCAGACTTCTACACTAGCTTCATCAGTTTGGTGGGTTTTGCCCCTGGAACTTCCATAGTTACCTCATTACTCAGTGTCTCCTTCACAGCACTGTCGCCCTCCAGCGAACACGTCTATGGACTTAATCTCAATATTGTGACATCCAGGTTTCTGGCACAACTCCCAGAACTCCAAGTTTTATTTACTTACATAATTTATACCCTTTCCCACATCAGAGTAATTAGCATAAGTGTCTCTATTGAAGTGTGTTGGTAAGTACACTAAGAGGTTGTACAGTTTAATATTTTAACTGAAGGAACAATGAGGTACTTACACGGCAGACAACAAGTAAATTCTCCTACTCTCCCCTTTCTGTAATAGTTAGTTTCAGAGTAGCTGTCACCGTAATCTCTGAGAAAACATAGAATCTTTCTTACCGAGAGAGTTGCCTGTGTCTGAACTGCGTCTTTTCCGGGAGAAAGATTTTACAGATGAATCTGTCTGTTCTACAGATTCGTTCACAGGCTCAGCTCCTGAAGTGAATTGTCTCTCTTCTGTCTCCGATGTCCTGGATTCACTTTTAACACTACTATTCTCCTTAAAAAAACACAACACAACAACAAAAGAAATAAAACCAAAGATCACTCAATGTTATCTTATAATAAAACTAATATATAACCAATAAAACAAAATAAAAGCTATTCTTCTCCACTCCAAAAGGGCATCTAACAGGTGGTGAACACTGCCTAGACAGTTGACACAGTAAGTGTTTTTAACTCAGAATTAAGGTTGCTAAATTGAAACAACCTCTTACAAAACATCATATTAAGCAAAATATGAGATCAGAAAACTAGAATACACAAAGTTAGGGTACATGTCCCCACAGTCTGAACTTTTCCCTCAGTTATTAAACTAGCTAGAAGAAATAAGCCAGAAGAAATACAGGTGCACTCATTCTTACCAGCACGTGTAATAGTAACGACAGATCTAGCTCAAACAACTTGACAGAGCTGTGTGATGCAGAACCACACGTGAACCACACATTTCTGGTTGGGAATCTCACCCCACCCCATCCAGTCGTTAAGACATTAAGTTATAACGTGTTGCTTGCTTTTTAGAGCCCTCTGCTGCTGCTCTACATGTATTTTGCAGGCAACCATTTGGCAAACTGGTACATTTCCATGATCATGTGGCAAAAACCTGTAGCTAAAAAAAAAAAAAAAAAAAGGCAACCAAGTTCTGTTTCTATTTCACTGAGGCAGTACAGGCCCAAAGTTAAGCACCTGGAATCTACCTTTAGACAGAAAAATTTTCACAGTATCACCTGTTCTAGAATAGTCATCTCTTCTGCAAATACCTTATCCATCAATAACCTAAAGATGAATGACTGCTCAGAGCCTGCAATGTTTCCTTATATTAAGGGGAAAAAAAGCTTTTGAAAACCATTATGTGTGAGTTTACAGAAGACAAGAGGTCACACTTGGTAATAAGATAGGCTTTCCAAAAATCACGCTCACCACCTTGAGTCTGTCATTACTCAATGTTGAGTATATAACAGGCTATGTGTATATGTATCAATAGAAACACACATACATAATTACATTCAAAAAGGCCTGTGCAAATACAATAATGGAGTACTCCAGGGAGAACTAGTTCCCTCCCACACACCTCCTGCACTTGCTGGATACCCATTTGACTTGTTTTTTCCTCTTTGAAATGTGCTGTCTGGATGTATTGCTTTAGTACTGTTAACAAGGCCATGTGAAAAACACGTGGCTAGCAGTGCCTTTTGTCTGATGTCTGAACCACAACTCCTTCCCAGGCACAAAAACAAAGAAGGCAGGCAGGCTGTAGGTCACTACCTTCACCAGCTAGAATCCAAGTCTCACGAGTGATGATGACTTCTCTATTCCTGGTGACATTTACATAATAGCAAGTTCTAGAAAAATCAGTGAGCAGCCTTCATCAAGTAGTGAGAGAAGGGAAGATTTCTCAGGTAAGCATTCTAAACCGGATATTCCACCGGACAACTGCTCTAGAAACAGTTCTGCAAACTTCATTATTTAAAAAGAAGGGACTAATGAAAAGCAATACCAGGCAGGGGATGTAGAAACCAAATTGCAGTGTTTGATAAAGAAAAAACAAATAACATGCATATTGGGATCACCGTTATTAAGAAACTGTTACTAGCCTACGTGGTGAAAGTAGTCTAGACACTCTAACTAGCAGTTCTGCAAAGGACGTGGGGATGCTGCAGTGCCCAGTAAGGCTAACGACACCTTGGGCTACACCGGGACGAGCGTGGCCAGCAAACTGAGGAAATTTCATTCCCCCTCACTGGTGAACCTGTACTTCCAACGCTGTGTCCAATTTTAACCCTTACAGCTGCGTGTGTGGAAACTGAAGAGCAGTCATACTGCACAGCACCCCTTTCAGATTTCTTTTTATCACTGTGTTTATAGACTCTTACACACCAACTCTTCAGTAATCTAATGTAATAGGTAGTAATACCATTTTCAGCCTAACAGCATCAGCCTAGCCCACACAAGTCTGGTTCCCAAGCTATCCCTTTTTTTTTGTTTGGTCTTTTAAGCGAACATGTTTCTGACCGTGGATTCACCGCACCTGTGGACAGGCCCTCCACTCAGGTCTAATACTTCTGCAACTTCAGAGTCCGAAACATTGTTTGGCGGAGAATCAAGCAAAGCTACCAAAGCTGACAGACGTGAAAGTTTTGCCTTTTCACTTCAGTTACTGAAAAACGCCAAAACTGCTGCATCTCACTACTTACACGACTTACGAGACACTGACTGGACTATACCCATACCCAGCTGGAACCATGATGGGAAGCTGAGGTACTAAAATTAGCAACTCGCATGAACGGGGTTTGCTGGATTCACCTTCCCCAAAGAAAGCAAGCGTTTCAGCCTTCACAGAGGTATGCAGCCAAGGAGACTGTAATGAAATCGGGGGCAAATTCCTCTTGATCAAGCATTACAGAAATGTTCTATTTCCACTTTAAGAAGAAAATAAAACATTTCTTAGGAGTAGGAGTGGAATAAGAGATGTCCATTGAAGGCCAAAGCCTCTAAAAGTCTAGGACAGAAATTCACTGAGGCTAAGAGGACAACGCTGGATCTGAACTGTTGAATGTACCAACTCTTTTCATGTAAAGAGCTGCTCTTTAATTTGCTGTCTTTTAGGAAATCGGGAAAGCAGAATAAAGCAGGTTTCTACTAAACTGTTACTTCTATGAGGAAGACAGTTCAAGGCGCAGTGCTGGTCACAAGAGTAATTAAATGCTGGGAAATACTGTGAACGAAACAGAAAACAAAACAGTACCAGCTTGGTCAAAAGGTCCCGTATGCTAAAACCGACAGTTTCAAGGGCTGACTTCAGTCCACAGAGCAGAAACCCAGGATGAAGTACACAGCATCATCGCAAGTCCTCGGGCTGAAAGTAGCTGGAAAGTATAAGCAGGAATGCCCTGCTCTGTTTGCGGGCCTTGTTCTTGCTCTTCCCTACACATCAGGTTACAGCTGTTGTTTTGAGACTTGACGCTGGGCAAGACAAACCTTTGATCTGACCCAGCAGAGCTGTTTTGATGCTCTTGTACGAACACTGGAGGAATTTGCTCCCCCTCTGCTCGTATAGAGAGGAACAGAGCGGTCTTCTGTGCACGCCCACTATTCTGTCACAAGCTTGCTCTAAAACACATGGTACCAACAGCCGCTGAAAGCCTGAGTGCTTCCAGATTCAGGGATGAGGAAGAAAACTGTGCTGGAGCCTGATGTGAGGAGTACAGGCACCGAAGCCTCCTCTGGAGAGTTCTGCACCTGCCATGACCCCAGGCTCTGGACAAGTAGGGTGTTAAGTTACCCTTCCCTCTCCCGAGTTTGGGAGGAGGAGACTAGTTGAAGAGGAGTTCTAACAGAAAGAGGGAATCTGTCAAACAAAACGCTGAACAGTCCCTGAATTGCTTTTCAATTGCTCAAAAAATGAGGCCAGTTATTTAACCAGTTACAGTCCAGGACCAACATCAGGATTCTCACAAATATACAAAACCTCCCTCCCAAACAACTACGTGGTTCGTGTGCTTAATTCCCCCAGTTCTTGACAAGGAAGTTCAGGTCACGGACTCCAAAGGCCTTCAACAAGGGACAACCTACCATTCTAAAAATGCAGTTCCAAAATTCTCAAAACTGACAACATTTAAAGTGCGGTCAACACTTAATATAATGAGTGGGCACCAATTAAGGAGTGCTGCCAACTCCATGCACTAGCACAGGGATGTGCTCTTCCCTACACGGTACTGAGAACAGTCTAGTCTAGGCTTGAGCTATGCAGAGGCTTGATCAGAATACACAGCCCTTTCTAGAAAGATACCCAAGAGGAAGATGACTAATCTTTATAACGCTGAAAGCAACAATGGGAGGTTTGCGCCAGCTGATGATTCCCGATCTAGAAACTTCAGTGAAGGCATCAAGCTACCGACAGAACAATAAAACAGTAGCTTCAATGCACACACAAAAATGAGATTGAGTGCCTACATGCAAGGTAGGTCTCATGCAGCAGAAACAGATGCAGTCAATCTCCTGAGCTTACCTTGTTTTCAAAACAAAACAAAACAAAAAAAAGCAGAGCACGCATTTGCTGCCTTAACAGAGTAACACCTAGAATGCCCCTCACTCCTCATGAGACTTACAATTTTACATACCAGGAAGACCAGGTACAGGCAGACTGCAGTACAATTACAACTTGTTGTACACCACAAAGTATAAACCAATGAAGATGCTTTATACCAGTCAAATGTCAATAAACTATACTTTCCACAGAAAACAGAACTTAACAACTATTTACCAGAAACAATCTAACCGTTTATCTAAATTTAAGCAAAAATCTGCCTCCAGTGGCAATTCTCAAAATATTCTTCTTTGTTGGAGATTAAAGATGGTATGTTACAACCTAAAAAAGCATCTACTTCATCACCACGAATACACCTGCACTACACATGTTTCCCATGCAAATGAGCACCCTAACTTGGCCAACAGGCTGACACGTCATGCTCATTAACATGGGAAACAGGGGATACTTTTTCATTCCGTCTTCTTTTTTATATCTTGCTTTACCAACCAAACCCTTCACTGTCCATTAAAAGCTTAATTAAAGAAGCCTTCAGTTCTTAAGCAGGCAAGAATATTGAAAAGCTATCAGTCCAGGCCCTAGCATTACTATCAAATATAGTTAGCTCAAGAAAGATGTTGGTTTACCTCCCCTTACCCCTTACCTGCTCTGGACTGAACAATTCTTCCTGAAAAAACATGAGGGAGAACTCAGCTGGGCGGTGATCTGGTTCTTTGCTCCGTTTTTCACCTGCTTCCTGTGTGGTCAGAAGTTCTTGTAGTATTTTAGCAGCAGCAGCAGTTTCTATAGACAGAGTGGGATCGGCAGCACAAAGAATGTCAGAAGGCTGCAATGGAGACAAATCCAGTGCTCCATCTGCTGCCACCAGAAACGACGTGTCTGAAGTTACAGGAGTGAGACATTCCAGCTGGCTTTCCTCAGTTGAAGAAGGTGTGTAACTATTAACAGGCAGTGCCTGATTTCCATTAAGCTCCAGGATTGAATTCTGGCTCTCTACAGGTGCCACTCCCGCCTTTTCAGCTTTGCATGATGAATGCACCTCAGCGGCAACCTGAAACATGGCTTCAAGACCGACTTCTGCCTTCTTGTTTTCTTCAGATATATTACATAGCCAGTCAGATGGCATCAGTTCAGCTTCGTAAGATGACTGCATTGGAGGATTCTGGAAAAAACAAAATACAGTGAACTTTTGTATAAAAAATTACCATGACAGGATGTGTATTGATTCTGTTTATCCATTTATCCAAAAGCTTGAAAGATTGTCCGTTATTCTCAGTTAAATAGCAAGTTTAACCAGAAGAAAAAAGAAAAAAAGCTACTGCTTTGTCTTGGTTTTCATTAACCACCTTACTCTTGGCACGCTTCCTTTCTACTGTTCATGGTCTATCCTGGAGAGAAGGTTACTTACCAGGAGCTGGTGTATGCCTGCAGATGCATTGTCTGCACACCCTTTGCACCGCAGGTGTTAAATATACCCAAGCATTCAAATCAGAGACTTCTGGTCTTAGTAGAACCTGTGGGGGTACATCAGAACCACCCTCTTCACGTGCCACATACATAATAGAAAATGAGAGAGAAAATCCACCCGCCTTCAGTTCCTTCTAAAACTCAAGCATTCCTGTTGCTGTTGTATAAAAAAATCAGTATAAACCACAACATTTTTAAGCAAAAGAAAAAGGTCCATATGCTGTAAATGTGCATATGGACAACACAACTTGAGGAACTCACCGCTTCTTAACCAATAATACCATTTTCCTCCTCAAGTGATTGTCCATAGGCACATCTACACAAGGGGTGCCCCCCAGGGACGCCCCAGTCCCAGGAGGAGTGGGAGTTCAAATACCGATGACAGCAAATACTGCAAAACTGCCCTGCCTGTCACAGCCTCACATCTGGACTCTCCGGTCATGACAGTGTCCCACAGAGGCACAACTCAAAGTCTGCATCGATCTGCATAAAAACCCGACAGAATTTCAGGTCAGAAACACTTCTTGTAGAACCTACAGAGACTGCCTTTGCCATCACAGATCAGGTCTGAACACTACTAAAATTTTTCACTGTAATGACATCACAGGATGACAGGACACAATCAGCAATCCAGTGATGATTTTTTTAGTAGCATTCATATATATCGAGTAACCTTTAAAACAGAATGAAGACAATTAAAGAGTTTTTCCAAAGCAGCAAGTCCTACCCAAGTGAAATGATAGATGACATTTTAACAGCCAGTGTCTGTACTGCTACTTCTTCTGGAGGTGACTCAGTCAAAGGACACTAGAAGGGTCATTTCTTCTGACAAATACAAGTCATACAATGATGTTGAACAGAAACTCAGGTCTATTTAAAATACAGCCTTCTTTTGGAAGAGATCCAGTATGAAGGAGTAGTCCTTAGTGCCTGACTATCCTTAGACCTTCTAGCTGAGGTCATGGTTAATGAAAAGCTACTTCCAGAGACGAGTAAATTAGAAACAGGAAGCTGCAGGATCACCTACTAGGAAAGCCGTATCAGATCAAATGCCAGTGAAGGACTTGGTCTCTCCCTGATGGAGATACCACAAAGAGATGAGATCCTGTCTCCTGGGTGTGTGAAGGCAAGTCCTGGTGTGGATTCGTGTAGATGTGCCAGTTTGTAGATAGCCACAAACTGTGGAGGGTGGGGGGAAATGGAGGGGGAAATAAAACCTGGAATTTGAGAAATTTAAGTTAAGTTAAGCTAAGTAAAGGCTAAGCCACCTTTATGTTTTTATGAGATAGGTTCAAACATTATTCCTCTCATTTGATTTTTTTTTTTCAGTTCTATTTTTTTAAAATGTTAACAAGGTGTTTCATTTCTGTTGCATTGCTTGTTTACTGTCATAAGTAGTCAGGATTTTAAGTAAGATCTGGGTTACCAAACCGTCCAGGAATAAGATCATCCCTGCCAAAAACCAATGAACCAACCTACCCATACTGAATCTTTTTCTGCCTCTTCTTAAGGGACCTCAGCTTGAAGCTGTTACAGCACATATTGTCCTCTTGGATGCACTACAGGATCTCGTGTGTATTTCCAACAGGAGAAAGGGGCCACGCAAAGGTACAATTTAAATCCTTTTAGTTCACCTGGAGAAGGATGGGGGGAGACAGCAACAAAACAAGGAAAACCGATAAAAGATTGAGAAGTCAGGGCCTGGAAGACTAATAGCTTGCTGGTCATTCAAGCTCAAGAGGAAAAATGGTCTAACTTAGCAGAAGTGGTGAAAGAGAAGATGGGCATTTCACTTATAAGATTAGCGTAGCGTGTGCAGGAATTAAAGCACAACCACACCTTTTCAGGGACTGCTAGCACTACACAAATCTGGCTTGAGTGCTTGGGCAATCGGAATTAGTTCAGACTTGATTTCTTTTTGAAATAACATGGCTGATTATCATTCCTTATTACAAATAAAAGCAAACTACTTAGGACTGCTTTTAAGGTCAGAAAGTTGTTGTTCTTTTTTCTTGCACGTTTATTTCTTCCATTTCCCGTTACCTCTTGCTTCAGATCCACAAGGAAATACCGACAGCTTAATAACCATGGTAATGGCAATAATCAAACAGCAGGGCTGCTATTAAGAAAAGACAAAACGAGGTGGGGGCAGGAAAAAAAAAATTAAAAATCCAATATGTAGCCTCAGTTCACATCTATGATAAAGCAGCGGGGAAGTATTGAGCTAATGGTTGTGAGCTGCCAGCACTGCTGCTGCAGAAGATAGCAGGAGGTCTCTCAAAAGACTCATTCCTACCCAAGGATACTGATTCACCACACTAATCCAAACCCCACTTAAGAGAACCCAAATGAAAAATGGGTAAGAAGTTGTACCTGAGCTCCCTGTTTTGTAACCAACCGTGATGAGAGTGTAATACAAACCTCTGAAACCCCAATTTCAGAAACCTGGTGAGATACACCATCATCAGCCACCGTGTCTGGGTATAACCACCTATGTCCCCTTGCCATTCCACGCAGTAATTCTCTGTAGCTTTTCCTGGAGAGCAAACTGCAGCCAACCAACCAGTCAGTTACCGGCCTGGTCTGCCCGTGTTCCAGGCAGGGTCACCTAACACTTTCAGCAGCTCAGGTGCGTACTGTACAAGCCCAGCAGCTGGCCTCCAAGACCCAGAAACTCCACCTGTCTTAATCTCTCCTAAACTTAAAAGCGATGCTCTCTGCAAGACCCAGTAAGGAACAGCACAAGGTTTAGGCTTCCTTGTCCAAGAGTGCCCGCTTTTCCTTCTGAGACCACAAAGCACCGTCTGGATCCAACAGAAACGGGGCTGGTAACCAGCTTGCTGACTGCTAGTGCGCCGATACGGTTCGCTGTCTTCGGGACTGGTCCAGCAGTTTCGTATAGGCTGTGCCACTCCTATCTAGCAGCGCACAGCGGGACCAAACAGCCTAAAACGCCCCGCAAACCACGCTTCAACAGCATCGCACTGAATTCCTGCAACTGGTGGAAGGTATTGAGTGGAACGATAGGAAATATACCATGCAATAGGTCAATTTTTTGTGAAGAACAATAAAAATGCTTAGTCAGCCAGGGCTGATGAATTTTACCGCTTTTGAGGATTTGTGCAAGTGGTTACTGATGGATGATCAATACACCAGCAGGGCAGGATGCTCAATACTGCAGCTTGCCACATCTCCCAGCAGACGTTTGGGGAAGTATATGCCCCAGAACACACAAAAGGCAAACTGATTATTCCCCACAGCTCAGCAAGAACCGCAGGCAAACTGCTGTCTTCTGTACCACCTGCACAGCCTGTCACCACGTTCCAGGAGAAATGACCTAGGCTATGCTAAGACTCAGAAATCTCAAGAAGTCCCGTTGATCCACGCGGTACGATAGTTGTGTTACCCTGCTCAGAGACAGCCGGTTACTGACCTGGTGGAACTGATACAGGGCACTGCTCGCCTTTGGCCTTCTCACGCAGAGGATCGCCTTCCCGCAGTCCGCCCAGATGCTCGGCAGCTTTTTGCTGGGGGTTTCCAGGAAACAAAGCAACCACTAGCAAGTGGCCTAAAGCTCTTCTGACTCCACACACTGCCCATGGACTTGCTTCTCCAAACAACTGATTTTTACTAGACCCTTTGGACACTGTATATTATCCTTCAATCTAGCCACAACGCCACCTTTGACAACTCCTTTGGAATGATTTACTATCCCATGGATCTCGGCCTTCCGAGATAAGCTATTTAATTGTGACTGCCCATCGCTCAGACGGATCCTCATGTCCTGGATGAAAAAAGCAGCTCACAATTAAAGTGAGAGGACAAAGATGCACTGTGCGAAAAATAAATACTACAATATCGACGGCATGACTGGCTGTTGGCTATTTATAGCCTTACACCAACGTGTTATCCTGGCCATAACCTGCCCATCTTGGATAAGCTTATTTTTTGAAAGAAGTCACGAATAAAAGACAAAGGTTGATATTTGCAAGACAGGAAACTGGATGATCAAGCTTGGGTAGGTCAACCCTTTTTCAACATACATAAGCATAACTTGCTTCGCTTGTCCTCTGTGAGGGGAAAAAAGTATATGCGTTATGCTGTAATAAAAAAGGAAGCTCTTGCATTTTTACTTCAGATCTTCCGATATCTGATAAGCCAGGCCCTCCAAATAAGGTGCAGTTTCCACTAAAATTACATAAAGCGTTTACAGGAAGTACTGGAGTTATCTTTAATAAGAGATCTCTGAGGTGGGGCCCATTCCGAAAAGTCACCTTAGTTTTCCTCGTTCATCAAATCAAACTCAGGACTGCAGGAAGCTGCCCGGGACAAAGAAGTGGAGCTGCTTCTCAGTATTTTCATAATATTAAAGAATCTCTTTTTGTCCAGGCAAGAGCATTCTTCCAATACAAATGCAGGCTCATTAACTAAAAGTGATTCTGGTGAAGTCAAGCAAAAACACTCCACTGATGAGGACACCCACTATGCTGCTACCCTGAAACCTAACCTGAATTACAAAACTACCCGTTTAACATTCAGTGGTTCTTTGAAATAGGCATTCGTAAACCACATCACTTTCACTTTATCAAGCAGATCAATTTTCAAATTTATATCCTTAATTTCACAAATGTATAAACCTGCAGTTCATTCATACGGTCTCCTTCGCTTTCACCTCCTTTCAGTAGGCTACGCTCACCTGGACAAAGCTGTCGTGGGTGCACGCTGAAGCAGCAGGACCAGCACAGCCAGCCAGAGGATCTGTGTGGGCTGCTGCTGAACAGCTCTGTGGTGTGGCTGCAAGAATTCAAACACAGCTATCAGACTGCCGGGACTTGTGCCTGGTGTGCAGAGTTCTATTGCTTACTTTGATTAAACATTTCAATAATCACACGGTAAATGACATTCCAGAAATTTATTGTTACCTCCCAAGTCATTTTAAGACCAATTTCTTAATCTTAAAAATATTTAAGATATGTATAGATATATTAAAAACATATATTATAAAATTGGTAACACACACATACATGCAGAAACTTCATCATCAGAGTCTTTTGTGTCTTAGTATCACCTCTCTGATTTGGCTGCTTGAGTTTCTTGTCACAATACACCACAGAAAGCGTATTCACATAGCTGAGCCTAGGTGTTCATACACACTTGTGACCACGTGAATTTTAAGACTTACAAAGAAAATGAATTATCTTAACCGAGAGTGTATCATTCCGAAGAATATCATGACTACTCCTAAACTACCACTCACCAGAAAGGTCTTCATAGGTAAATGAACCCTACAGGCACAGATGCATTCAAAAGGCGCGACTGGACTTGCACTGTCAGGTGGCACCAATAACTAATATTTCTCACATGGTCTCCACGACTGATTTTTCATTATTACACACTCTCGGATAATAAAGCTTCAACGCATTTCATTGACGCGATTCTACTGCTGTCAAAGGTTTGGCAGATAGTTGAAAGTAAACAGAACTAAATCCTTAAACTAATTATGGTCTAAGGCTAGTGGGGAAAAAAAGACTTAGATGAGCATATTTTATGTTACTGACCTTTCAATAAGAATCATAATGAAAAACGAGGGAAATCTTTTTGTCACGGAAGTTAACAAACAAGTTTGAATACACACAAAATGAAATCTTTTGACAAAGTTCTACTTTGATTTCATTTAATGGGACTTCAAAAGTGAAATGAATAGAGTCAAGAATAAGATTGAACATACATTCTTTAGTTCTCTCACTTACTAAATACGTATCTTAAGGTTAACTATCACTTTCCAAACAAACTAATCTTGCTGCTGTGCTCTCATGATGAAGGAAACCAGAGTTTTTCATGTGGACATATGACGAAACACGCTTTCAGCATTCTGTATGTTATAATATATAGAAGAAAGGATAGCGGAGAGATTAAGAGATACACAGGCACAGAAGTAAAACCGCTGAGACAGTCCTAGAGTGACAGTGAAAATTAGAAGATTTATCATACTCCAGTGAAATGTCACTTACACTCTCAGAAACGCTAATTAATTCCCTGGAGGTTTCAAACGCCTCAGATTCCCTAAGTTTCTGTATTTTAGTTTTGATTACACCTTGCAAAATTTGATATGTTTTCACTGTGTTCTCACACCCACCTCCCACCCCAGAAGATTCTACCTGAGCAACGTAGCCAAGTTATCCTTTAAACTTAAAGCAAAAGGAGCGTCATCCAGTGAGAGAGATCTCCATATTCATGTCTAAATCTACGCTGGTCTCCCTCAGCTCCCCTACAGGCAGTACTTCAAAACAGGCACTTCCAGGACACCAGGAATCTTACCCAAGACAAACTCTAAACTGAGCTACGTGAAATCGCACCCGAGATGCCCCTTTCCTTCCCTTGACTACGGGAGAGGGCTGGGGCCTTAGCTGAGATAGAGAAACTACAATTCATCATGATGAGTTTCAGCCTATGCTCTGTAACCAACAGAAACGCAAAGCGGGGACCACCTCCCACCTTAATGAAGCAAGTATTCTGGATGAGGCTTGGAGCTACCTGGTCTAATAGAAGGTGTCCCTGCCCACGGAGGGGGGTGGGAACTTGCTGATCTTTAAGGTCCCTTCCAACCCAAACCATTCTGTGATTCTCAGGACACCTGCTCCTGGGAGAAGACTTAATAGTTAGCAGCTGGTAAGGCAGGCTCCACACTCTGGCCACCACAGAAATCTTTGCATAAGGAGCACGTGGCAGAAGTTGCCTGTCTCTTAAACATTCAAGTGCGTCTACAAGAAATGCCCAGCTCCTCAGAACCCTTCCTTGACAAAAATGACGTTATGGGAACTGTTGATTATTGTCTGAAATGTTCTCAGCAGAGGTCTCAGAAGAGATGCACAAAAGATGTAATGATTTCACTGTGTAGGATTTCTAAACAGGGATAGCTAGCTGTCTCTGTGAAGGCGCGGCTGCCAAAGGAGGAGCAGGCAGAAGGAAAGAATAATAACTGAGCTTTAGTTTGTTCAAGGCAAGAGTCACTGTTCTGAATTTCCGAAGTTTTAGGGAAATTAAAAAAAACACCACAAACCCACAACAAATACACCACCACTCCCCAGAAAATACCCTGTCATGTGATTTTTCCCATTCAAGGTAAGGGCAAGGAAAAGAACAGTAATTTGCTTCAACTCCTCTTCTGAGGAATAAAAACACTTAAGTGAGACTGATTTATTTTGTAATTGAGTGATTAAGTGAGACTGACAATTGTGGCAGAAATAATTTAGAAAAAAGAAAGGAGCCAAGACTATTGTACTTTCTAGTCTTCAGTGCATAAAAAAATACAACATAAAGAAGCTAAGCAAGAAAAAAAATTCAGATACAAAAATAGTACGAGCAGAATGAAATATTCTACACCAGGAGTCCTCAAACTACGGCCCACGGGCCGGATATGGCCCCCCAGGGTCCTCAAACCGCCCCCCGTATTTACAGAACCCCCACACCACCCCCAGCCCCGCCGGGGGTTGGAGGGGGAAACCAAGCAGACGCAGATGACTTCCTGCCATCTAATCTGCGCGCCGGCCCCCTGTTTAGAAAGTTTGAGGACCCCTGTTCTGCACAATACTTTTGACTAATCTTTGAGTTTAAAACCTTAACCTGGAAAAACATGAGACCAAGGCCTAGGATACTACTTCTTAACAAGGTCTCAGTGCTTTAATATCATTGTCCAAGTTTTGCTTAATTAAAAAAAAACAAAAATGAAAGTTAGCCTCACACCGACTAGTATTGGACAAATGTTCTTCTCCTCGGCCTTTCACCTCAACAGAAAGGCTATCCAGAAAATCACCAGGGGACACACAAAATCTGGAGGAAGGACACGAATACCAAACAGAAACTCCTTTTGCTTTAGGTCCATCTTCCTTTTAGAGTTGACACTTTCTAATTCTCACTTGAGATATACGCATGGCAGAGTATTGTAGAAAAATATTTGAAAGTCTCACTTTAAAATCTATTTTTGAAAAGCAAATGCAGAAAATTTTTTCATACCTGTTGGATAGCAGGCTTGTGAGTACGGCACTGAAGATGCAGCAGAGCTGCTGCAATTTGCAATGGATGCGGCAACGCTTTGAGTCCCTTGCTGAAGTGGCGGAAGAGAAGCCGCAGGCTGGAGTGTGTACATGGCTCCCGTTGGAAGCGTCTGGAGTACCGGAAAGGCAGCCCCTTTATCTGGAAAAGCTGGGGAAGCCCCTTGCCCTGGCAGCAACCCAAGTGGTCCCTGCTGGATCCAAGTGGAAGGGACTGGAGTCGGATCTAATCTTTGTGCCGGTGAAGTGCTGGGGGCTCGGCACGAGGTTGCCGTGTAGGAGTAAGGAGGGAAAACACCTTGACCGTAAAGTTGATGAAACTGTCCTCCAGTCAGCAGTCCTGCAGTGGGTACAAAATAAAGCGAAACAAGTGTTAAGGAAAGGAGTTTTCACAGGCAAAGAAAGGCAATATGAGGAGCCAAGGCTCTACAACGTTATTTGGGAAGACTACCTTTGCTCCAGCGTACTTAACCCAGAAAGGAGACTGTACTCTTAAGACCCGAGCATGCAGGAACTGCTGTGCGGCACACGAGTGAAGCGCCAACACAGAGGTGTCTGCGTAGCATTCAATCTCCTTCAACTGGCAGTAACGAGTTACCCATATTTAGAAACGTGCTATAAATCAAAATGTGTAGTAACTTACTAAACCAAACAAAAGCAATTTTGAAAGTACAGTGTGTTAAATCAGACAATACATTTTTAAAAAGGGACATCATAAAGCAAGATTTGACCAAACTCCACTACTGACAGCTCACAAACAGCTAAGGGAAGCGCAATGTCAAAATCCTCCAAAGGACTTTGCAAGTACTTTATGACAAGTCATTTATTTGGTCAAGAAAAAAATTTCAAAGCCATTTTTTTCTCAGTCAGCTCAACTAGTTCAGTGCAGACTAAAATATCCCAGACTTTGCCATTTTGTTATTTCCTAGAGAGTCCTTTTATTCTTCTCTATTATTTTATAGTTTCCTCTCTCGGACAGTTACTGTTTCATGAAATGGCATTTGCTTTTATACCATGACAGCTCAATTTCTGTTTCGGTGACTTTGTGGAAACACTGACAGTAACACCGCAAACGCCTGTGCTCATTGATTTCTGCAAGAACTACTGCATTTGTGACTCCCCCGCAGGATTGCATTTAGCCATGAGAATTACAAGTTTCAGGATGGTTCACGTCAATAGGGTTGATCTAGAAGCCAGGCTTTCTCAGACCTGTAGTTTCCAATTCTCACTCAAAAGGACTTTTTTTAAAAATAGCCTCACATTTACCTCTTGCACTCCTCTGATGAAAACTAATTCAAGAAATCAGTAACATACAGTCATTATTCTGCAAGTTCACATTTAACCATTAAGAATCACTAAATAAATACCAGCTGACCCTGAAGATTTGCTAAGACTTAATGTATAGGACCGTTTATTCCCTGTTCAGTACTTTCACCATTTATAAACGGAGAAGGAACAGGGGTATGAAAATTCTTTTGTTTATATTTTACCTTTGGATAGGGACGTGAAGATTATCTAGTTCTAACACGTAAACAAGACACCAGGGGATGCCAAGTTACCAACCTCCAGTTGCTGTCCAGGAATTGCTCCTGAATGTTTAACAGAGCGTTACACCCTGCAAGACACTGGGAACAGACGTGCCCCTAAACAGTCAGTACAGAGCGCACAGTGCATTGTCAGCCTGTCAGAACTTGACTGCATAGAAACCCCAATGTTTTCCTTGTTCTGTCTTTCTAGAAAATGAGACTCCTAGAGCAAAAACTCTGAAACTGCAGCCATCAAAACAGCGGACAAAAAATGAACAGGTCATCTCTTTCTCATAATTTCCTTTACCAGTGGTCTGCATTACATCAGACAAACCACATGTCACTGAAGTCTGCTATGACTCACCTTAGCCTTAACAAGGTTAACATCAAATCATTAATTTAAATGCTTCCTGGCCTCCCTACTGAAATAAGTTCCATCCCTTCTCCGATGCTTCATTTTGTCTTCTTGGTATTGCACGTGCAGTTCCACACACATCACGGAAAACACCACTTGAATTAGATGAAGTTCCTACCCTGACACAGTAACCAAGAGCATGGTGATACCCTACTCTGCTCTAAATGCCAGCCGGTGCTGCAGAGAGCAGTACCATCAGCTGCTTCTCCCCTTCTCCTGGTCGCACAGTCCTGCCGCTCCTCCTACACCGCGCCTTACAGCTCTGCACCCATGGGGTGCATCACCCGGGTCCAAGAGCCAGCCACAAAAAGGCTGTTAAAGTCTTCTCCGATCACTGCGCTGAACCAACACGTTGCTGTATCAGCTGCAAGGAAGATGACAGTTAACACGCCACCAAGGGAATGGGAAGCCGGAGTGCTCTTCTGGCAGCAGCCCAAGAGCACTGCAAAGCAAGATATTCACATCTGCCTTACACAGCACCAACTACAAAGCTTTAGGGCCGATACAAAATGTGTGGAATAATCCTGAGGGCTCACACTTGTCTTGGGAAAACTCAGATCCTCTCAAAGAGGGTTAGAAAGAAAGAAAACACGTTCTAGGGCTTTTCAGCAGTATTATTTTCTAATTAGCTCTCACCTACTCATTCAATCCATTTTAAAAACTATGTAGCTTGTGAATTCTTTTTCAGGAGACAACTGACAAAAATCTTACTACCAGGTCTTGTCTCCTTTGCACAAAACTAACAGGATGCTCTAGTGATCACTTCACATGACTCACTGTTTCACACACATTTAATGACAGCTTATTAAGCACCCCTACTGATGGGCATCCTTACTGACGGGCAAGAAGCAGTAACGTTCATCTGGTAGAGCTGTGACAGCTCCAGAGATCGAGCAAGGGTGTTCTTAGTGTAGTACGCAATGGAGACTGTACTGTAGTCTACAGGCAGCCTGAAATACATGTGAACCATGCTACTCATGCTTACTGGCAGCAGATCTACCTGCATAAACAACAACAGCTTCCCTACACCAGGTGAACTGAGATGCCACCGGCAAGGACAGGTAACCCTTCTCCCTCAGGGGAGTGCTGATTTCCAAATCCCATGCCACCCAGCGCTTCTCAAAAACCCACCAAGGCCCCACATGGCCCACTCCGACTCACCAGGCCTGCTGAGCGTCGAGGGCGGAGGCAGCGGCTGCCCGTTCAGTGGCGTGCCGAGCAAGCGCTGGAAGCGGTTGGGTGGGCGGCTGGTCACATCCAGGCCCGCTGCCATCTTCGCCTTGTTGCCTTTCGTCAGGCGCTTCAGGTGGACGAGGAGGTCGGGGCGGTCGCGGCGAAAGTGGGGGCTGCGGAAGCGATGCAGGGGCCCGGTGCCGTTGCCACCGTTGCCTTGTCCACCCTCTGGGCCCGGCCCCAACACACTGCTCCCCGGCAACATCCCCACCTTGCGGAAGCCATAGAGACTGAGCTGTCGCATGAAGCTGCTGAAGTTCGTGGTCTTGAAGAAACCGGCGGCTGCCGCTGCCCCACGGCCACCCGGCTGCGCGGCGACGGCCGGCCCGGCGCCCAGCAGCTCGCACTCACAGCGCGGCTGGTTGATGACCAGCCCCCGGCCGGAGGCGCCCCAGCGAACGGAGCGGCAGCGCGGGCTGTTGACCAGCCGCCGCAGCCTGGCGGGGAAGGTGTCGGCACTGACGGGGCCGGGCTGCTGCGACGCGTCCGTGTCGGTAGGTGGCGCCAACGCCGCGCTCAACCGCCGCCCGCGCGGCCTCCGCTTCCCCCGCGGCCCCCGGCCCTCAGCCCCGCCGCGGCGCTGGTCCGCGCAGCGCGCCGGTCCCTCGGCACGGCACGGCCGCAGCCCGGCCCCCCCTCAGCCCCGCCATCCCCTCAGCCCGGCCAACCCCTCAGCTCCCCCTCAGCCCCGCCACCCCCCTCAGCCCCGCCACCCCCCTCAGCCCGGCCAACCCCTCAGCTCCCCCTCAGCCCCGCCACCCCCCTCAGCCCGGCCAACCCCTCAGCTCCGCCATCCCCTCAGCCCGGCCAACCCCTCAGCTCCGCCTCAGCTCCCCCTCAGCCCCGCCACCCCCCTCAGCTCCCCCTCAGCCCCGCCACCCCCCTCAGCTCCCCCTCAGCCCCGCCACCCCCCTCAGCCCCGCCACCCCCCTCAGCTCCCCCTCAGCCCCGCCACCCCCCTCAGCTCCCCCGTCCATTCAGCTCCCCAAGTCCCCTCAGCCGGGCCATGTCCCTCAGCCTCCCCATCCCCCTCGGCCCCGCCGGTCCCCTCGGCCACCCCCTCCGCCCCGCCGGTCCCCTCACCCCGCCGGCCCCTCAGCTCCGCTCCCACCAGCATCTCCCGTAGCTTCTGTGAGCGACCGGGCGGCTGAGGCCCGGGGCCGAAAGCTGCCGCTCGGGGCGGCCCCGCCGCCAGCCCGGAGCCGTCCCGGCGGCAGCCTGGAGGTCCTTGAACCACGGCGCGGGTGGGCGCCGGGCCGTGGAAAGCGGCTGCAGGGGGGGCAGAGCGGGGAGCACGCGTTCCGCAGCCCCGCGCCCCGCCATGGCTGCCCGCCGCACCGGGACCGCGCGCGGGAAAGGGGGCGGGGCCGCAGGGCCACGTGACACATCGCATCCCAGGGCGGGGCGATCTCGGGAGGGGCGGGGCGATCTCGGGAGGGGCGGGGCGGGGCGGGGGCGGGTTCTGCTGAGCAGCCGGACCTGGCCGGGCCGCTGCGCTGTCGCGGGGTGCGGGCGGCGGGGACGGAGGGGACAGAGCGGGGCGCGGGCGGCGGGGGCTGGGGAGCTGCTCCGTGTGCCGGGGGCACCCCCGGCTGGCGCGTACCCCGCCGGGAGGAATGCAGCCGGCAGAGCAGGTGTTGCAAAGTGTCGGCTTAAAAACCTCTGGCAGTTCACAAAAGGAAAAGCCAATTTATAAAGAGTGCAGAGGAACGCGGAACAAATCGGGAATTGTGTCACATTTGCCCTAAACCCAGCCCAGACCTGTGCAGCTCTGATCCCCATGCCAGAACAGATCAGGTGGAGTTAAAATGGGGCAGAGAAAATCAGCAGCGAGGATAAGAACTAGCTTCAGCGGAACGAAATACTGAAGAAGGAATCTTCAGAGGGGCGGTTATTGTATAAAAAGATAGGTAGTAAAGTTGTAGTTAGTGTAAAGGAGGCAAGCGTCGTGCTAATGGAGGATTTCAAATAGGAGAAATCAAATCACAGGGAAACCGGGGAACTGATTGCCACAGGATGTGTTGGGTTCCATAATGTTACTTGGCTAAGGGAGGGTGTTGGGGGGGTGCGTGCGTGTGAAGAAAAGAGAGAGGAAAAAAGAACAAGATTAGCTACATTCACAAAGACCAGAACTCTTAAAGCGGCACCTTTGTCACTGCGAGTGCTTGCACTGTGCGCTGGCACAGCTCTGAGGCGGTGCCTGAGCTGCACTGGTGCAGATCTGCCCTCTCCTCAGCCTTGTGCTGCCAGCTGTGACTGCAGGCAGACTGCAGGAACCAGCAGAACCATCCTTACCGCTGCAGAACAGGAATCTGCTACGAACCAACAGGCAAAGAAGAGCAGGGAGCCAGGGAAGGAAGAGTGCGGTGATCTCTCTCTGCTTGCATCTTGCCTACAGGTCACCAGCAGTGGCAGAAGAAAATGACATTCCTCTGTCTTGGCTGCCCTCAAAGCAAGGCAGTAGTGAGAAGACTGAGCACCTGTGTGTTTCGTGACCTCAAATACATTATCTTGGAGTTGTTGTAAGATTTCTTAGCAAGAAGGTACAAACCCAAACCTCTTCCTTAACTAAAGTCGTCCTTATTGCTTTGGTTTACAGCACAGCCCCTAACCACCAAGGCAAGTAAAAGCGCAGTAAGTACCAGAAAGGGGGCAAAATTGAATAAACTGATGGGAAACTGTTCCTCTTTTTAAACTGAAAGTAATATCCCTCTGCTCTTCTGCATAGCTGAAGTGAGGAAAATGATGTTTGGGCGGGGTTGCTAACAGTGTTTCACACTTCAAATTAAACCAGAAGCAGAAATTTTGTCAATGTTGTCATCAAAGCTGAAATCCAGCACCACAGAAGGATGCTGCTTTACCCAAGGAATTAATGGCCTACGATTCTAGTAAGCTCATGCTGTCATCTTCTCAAGAGGCTTTGCATTTTTTGTCCCCTCTGTAATAATTTATTCAGAATTACGTTGCTCAGTGTAAACAGCCAAAACTTAAGTAAAGCAAATCTGAAAAATCCAGAAAAATGTCCACAAAAAAATTCTTCTCGGCATTCCTGAGGTTGTCTTTTGCATTACTGCAGTGAAATGAATTTGGGTTTCTTTCTCCCTGTGCAGCAAGAGTGCCAGAAGACCATGACTACCTGATGGTGGGACAGGTGAGGTTTTTAGTGTATCATCCGTAACTCAGGGCAGAGCCAGCAATACGTAGTCCGTAACTGAAATGCAGAGCATGATTCCCTAAAACTAACACACAGAAACATCGGTCCCTTTCGTACCACTGGCCATTCTTGACTTCAGCCACAAGAGTGGGCTCATTTGCCACTTCTTGGTCAGTGGGTTAAATTTGGTGCTGAGGACTTTAATCGTTACTTTGCTGTCAAAGATTGTTATTAGCCAAAGGTGATGGGAGCTGCAAGAAGAAATAGCTTATTACTAATTTGTGTCATTGACATATGAACTCAGTGCTTTCCTTCTTTTTCACCCATGTGAACTCAAATTGCTGTTAGCCCGCACGCCCCTGTTTGCCATGTACCATGGCAGTTACTCTCTGGTGTGTGCCTCTCTCACAGCTGTGCCTTTCTCTGCAGCTAGCTTTCTTCCTCCTTCCCTGCTGCGGGACACCAGCGATGTGTCCATTGTACAGATGAGAAGGTGGGCCTTTGCCAGAAATTCATAATCCTCTTCTGCCAGTGCTTAACCTCCATTCCAACCTTTTGTAGTAACCTCCTAGTTTTCTACATTTCCCTTGCTTATACATATATATATAGTAAAAACCCCTACCAACTGAACGATGTAAATTACACATTTTGCAAACTGATTCTGCAGAGCTGAACAAAAATGGTATTGTTAGCTTGTCTACTGTATGTCAGGGCAAGGACAGCTGCATTTCCATGCGGTGTGCTGACCCTGACTACCATCCAAGGACATACTACTGTTAGTAAAGGCAGCACTTAATCCCTGGAAGGTTTTACAAGGTTATGTGGAGGATTTTTCATCACTTGGAAAATGTAAATCAATGTGTGCTTTTGTTCAGCTACCAGTTAGTTGAGGAAGTGACCAGTTTACGTTATCAAGCCTGTAATTTGCAGAAGGCCAGACACGCTACGTACAGTCACCCTTCCTGGGCTGAAAATGTCCACCTCTAAATGCATAAGAGGAATGTACATATATAATACAAAGCTGGAAAATAACTGTTCTTACCATGATTATATGCATGTTAGATTTGTGAGTGGTAAGAAGTGTTGCTGTAATTATTTTCAGTTTTGTTAGGAAGATAACAAAGAACCGTTGAGAAACATTCCCTAGAGAATTAACATTTTGGAAGAAAAGTGATTTTTCTTACATTTTTTTTCTAGCTAAAGAAATAATTAGCTAGTACAGAAGGATGGGTATTATTTTCTTATTGAATGTATAGCAGTACAAATCTTTGAGCTCCAGACCTCTTGTAACGCAGCTAAGACAGAGTCTCATACTACTACATTTTAATTTGTTCTGAATCAACATAAGTAGACATTGAGTATTTCTATCCATTTCATCTTAGTTAGGAAGGAAAGAAGGACCTAGATGCTTTGCTAATAAGTCAGATAAGACTAAACTCAAAACTGTTTTCAGATCTGACAAATTTTGGCAAATAATCTCTATTTTTAATTACGGATGGGATTAGGTCCGGAAGCACAAGCACAGTACAAGACAACCAACTTTCCTACTCAGGGGACTCATCTGAAACTATGGAACATGACAATTTTAGAACAGAAGCCTAAGAACATATCATCAGCCCATTTTTCTCAGTTCTGTTTTAAGTGATCTTTGAGAAGCATAGCTAACCTCTGTTTCATGTGTTAATACCGTATTAAATTGCCTTATTGCTTTGTGATGTAGAGAAACTTTGCTGTTGATTTCTCTGATTCATTTCAAGAATGTTTTTTTCTTGTAAGCTTGAAAAAAGAATATTCCACTGAAATAAGTTGATTGCAAGGAGTTTCAGTAATTGAATCCCTAGACAGCTGTCTTTATGCTGGGAGGTTTTGTCCCACTTCTAATGGATTTTCAATGCTGAAACAGTTTCATTTAAAACTGTTGCCATAAAACATGTTAGAATTTTCTAATTTTGTTGCAGGATTTTTTTTCCCCAAAACCTTTTTAAAAGCTGAGGTTGAAGATAATATTATTACACTAAGAAATACTGTAAAATATATTCTGAGAAATTAGAAAGATTTCTACAAGATAGACCTGTTAAGACTATCATGCTGTCAGTCTGTTGCGGAGTGTTCACCAGCACTAAAACGACTGCATTTAAATACTATTATAAGTTACTGGGGTGTTTTTTCAGTGGGAAGAAAAGTCCTTTGTGACCAAAATGTAAACCAAAGACCTATCTTCCACAAAGTTCAGAAGTCTGTGGCTATCCAACTGCACAGCAGTTCTGTCATCAGAGCAGCTTACCTAAACTCACCACCTGTTAAAGGGGGATGATGAACTTCTTTCTTCCTTTAATTGCACCCTCTATAAAACCGGTTTCACTTCACTCCCTGCTGTTCCCTGGTGTGGGGTCAGCAGGATGCAGACAGCACCCTTCTGTGCTGTGAATTGGGGTCTGATGGGTGAGCAGTCTGCGGGGGGGGGGGGGGGGGGGTGGGGGGCAGGAAGGGTACCGAGGTGACACCCCCAAGCCCAGGGCACACTCGCTCCAAGGACAGGCAGCCCCCCTAAGTCAGCATTTGAGAACCAGAAGATGCTGGTGAGGGCTCCCAGCATAGGGCTCTGCTCCATTGTCTGTGGAGGAAAGAGGGTTGATGACTTTGATGTTTATCAAGATGAGTGCTCTATAAATTCATGCTCCCAAAAATTCACGTACTACTATCGTGGTTTTGGGGTGCAGAGCGCAGGAATTTAGTCGGTGGTCCTAATCCACCCAGCTAATGCATCTTAATAAAGTACTATCTGTCAGCTGAGCTACAGCAGCAACAGGTGTGTTCTGGTCAGCCAGAGTTGCAAAGCAATTTGGCTAGATAAGCATCTTCTGATACAAAAAGTTTTAAGGGTAGGACAAGCCTTACATGACTGTTTCTTGTAATTATTCATTCACACAGATCATCTTTTTTGACATTTTGACAATTTTGGAAAAATTTTGAGGTGTTCCCAAGATGTAGGACAAGTGGCTGGATCGTAAGAGCATAGATATTTCAGATCCAGGTGGGTAAATATCTGAACTACCTCAGGCAAGATAAACCCAAAGTTTTGTTCCTCACAAACCAATCACAGAAATGAAAAATTACCATTCTTTTAATATGACAATATGTAAAATGACAAACAAAATATGACAATAGGGAAGTCAGTGGCTTTGTTACATACTCTCATAATCTGGTCCTTAAAAGCTATCTCCTGGCTACATCATTGTTGCAGTGAAATTCATTGCTCTCTTCACACATCTTTGGAACTCTCATGTATCAATGACTGTAAGATCAGAGTATGATCATCTTCAAGGAAGAGCTGGTAGCTCACTCTTCGCCGAGGTTGTAGAATGACCAAATCTGGACTTCTGCACACATTGTCAGGAATTTTGTCTGATTTTCTATTTTGAGGGATGTGGGGTGGGGGTGGGGGTGTGTCGCGCAGAATGTGCTCTTAAGTTCCTGTATTCAGTTAATCCTGTGATCATGCTCAGGAAGGTCCTCCACTGAAGTCAGGGCAGGTACAACAAAACGAGAATTCTGGATTTGGCTTCATTGTCCAAATTCACAGTGTCTGGGAGATGAATAAGCCAGGCTGATACTTACAATGATGCGTAGCCATTCTCAGACAGTTTAGCATAATACGTTATTCCAAAAATCTTTTAAACATGCCAGCATTTGGACATTCATAAGGTTTTTAACAAAGAACTCTCTAAATGCATTTAAAACCATTTTAAGCCTTGTATCACTAACAAGAAGACCGGAAGAATTAAGTTGCTGTGGCTTTGCATTAGTGGCCATGACAGCATACATTCAGTTCTGACATTTACTGTTATTCCCATGACACCCATAAATACTGCAGACAGCTAGCTGGCTGATCACACATTGCTTGGTTTAGCTGCTTCTATAATTTAGGGGGGGTTAAGTTAGCATTTGAAAAATAGAAACTTTTTTACATTTCATATTTATTACTTTGCAATCTTCAAGCTGAAAATCACCCCCCCACACCCCATGTTCTGATCCATCCAGTGAAAAGTTCCTCAAGGACCAATAATTCCTATTGTTGTTAGTCAGTTCTCTAATATTACAGATTAATGTGGAATATCTTTTTCTGACTCCTGTTTGTGGCCTTGCCCATATGATTTCCTTCATCATATTTTGGGATGTATCATTTAATCATTCAAGGTCATCACAGACATTTTGCCTCCTGCAGCAGTGAATCCCACAGTTTACTTACACATGTTAAATATATTTCCCAATAATTGTAAAACATGCCGCTTCTTTCCTTTTCTTTCTCTCCATTCACACTGCCAAATGTTACAGTAAAAGGAACTCTAAAGCTTATTTTTCCTGCTACCATTTCAGCTAGTCCCTGTGTCTTAAAATCTTTGCGTTAGCAAAGCATTTCAAATACAACAGTAGCATTGAAGAATATAAAGATGTCATATGTTTGATTTTCCTCTGCTCATTTAAAAAATGTGTTATCTGTATTTTCTGTAATTTCTGATGGAGGCTGGGCAGAAATCGATATTGCTATTTATGTTTGCTCCTACGGAGAGGTTCTGCCTACTCAGAGCACAGTAATTGTGCTCAGTAATTGAAGTATGGGATTATTTTAGGCTAATGTGTGTTTACTTACTCCAAGTTAAATTTCATCACTGCTACTTCTATTTCCCTCTGAAATATTTCTTAATCCTCCATAATTTTTCACCATCTCTGCTGAAGCACTTCTCCAATAGTATTACTGACTGCCCTGTTTCTGTCTTCTTCCTTCCGCACATCAAATGTCTGGGATTTTTTGGTGTTATATTAGAAGTTTAATTTGTATCTAATGCGGGTTTGGACCATTATATCAGATACTGAGCCAGAGTCGTGTGGCTTTTGTGATGAGCAGTCCTGACTCACCAACCTGCAGGTTCTAGGAGTTGACAAGCATATTGATACGGGCTTGACTGCTGGTTTTCCAGAAGGCTTTTGGCAAGATCCTTCACCAAAGGCTCTTAAGGAAATTCAGACATTATAAGGAGGAAGGCAGTTGCATGGTTAAATAACTGGGTAAAAGACAGGGAACAGAAGATAAGGGTAAATGTTCAGTAAATGGTCAGAAGGCCGTTTTTCGCCTTCACAAGCAACTTAGGAGTAGGTATCAATGACAGATGAGGTATCAATCTTTACAAATAATATGAAGTTATTCAGGATGGAGCAACTGTCAAGGACTGCAGAAGCTGCTAACAAAACTGAGAAACTGTTTAGATGTATTTTGCACCCAGTTATTAAATGTGTTGCTTTATTTGCCTCATCTCATAAAGACAGAGTGGGAATAAGCTCATAGGAGAACAGCAAAGATCACGGGTATGGAGTATCTTCCATGTGAAGGAAGACTGTGCAGACCAGGACTCTTCAGCCCAGAAAAGCTGCAATATGTGACAGAGGCATATAAAACCATAAATAGCCAGAGAAGTTTATTGTTTATTTTCTTTCCCTGTGGGACAATTAGGGTTCAGCCAATGAAGCTCGCAGGAGGCAAGTTCACACTGAACAAAACCGGGTGAATCTTTATACAATATGTAGTTAAACTGGTGGAAAGCCTTGCTGTAGGATGCTATGAATGATGGCCATTTACACGATCTCAAGAGGACACTGTGTAAAAGCCTGGACAGGAAATCCTGTTGAGCCATTAAATGCAAAGATTTTCCTGAATCCCTCTGGGGAGGTCCATAAGCTGCACATTCGTGGCAAGAGTGCATACCAGGAGGTGTCACTGGAGGCTTTGCATCCCCAGGCACCTGCTGGTGGCCACGACTGGCAACAGGACACAGGGTTAGACACCGTGCAGCCATTTCTTATGGTCTGCTCCCCTCAGGACACTTGGAACAGCTTCTCTTCTTAAGCGACAGCAGATGTTGTGCCTAACTGATGATATCCCAGTCAGCAAAGTTACAAAAAGACCCATCAGCTGTATATTGAGGCCAAGAAAGTTCAGGCTGAGACACAGGTTTTAAACACGTAAGGTCATTTCTGTTTGGAAGCTTTAGTCCAGCCGCAGCACGCTCCTGCTCACTGAAAGCTTTGGAAGCAGCTAAGATTTCCCTGTGGCTGCTGAGCTCAGCAGAACGGGAACGGTTTGCATTAAGCCAAATGGAAGACAGCATTAGTATTTGGACTGTCACTGTCTTTAAGCACCAGCAAGAAAAGAGGAGTTTGTTTTCCTGCTTCAGATACTACAGATTCTGTGGGACGTTGACATTTTCTTACAAGCCGTCTGTGAACTTACTCAAGAGAAGGGCAAGTTAATGAGGCAAACATTGTTTGCCTTAAGTGTCTGTTTCTCCTGTGTGTCCGGGGGCTGTGACACAGTCCTGCAGACTGAAATGCAACCCCCACAAACACTAACGATAAAAAAGGAAAGCAAACAGAAAAATACCTTACTGTCTCAGAGATTTGCTTTTCCTTGCTCTTTCTTCTTACTTCCTCGGTGTTTTCCACATGAAATCCCGTGGCTTGACTGTCACACCATGGGCAAACAAGCAGGGCCGGTCTTTCGCGTTCCTGCACTCAGCATGGTCCCCAAAGCTATATTGATGAGAGTTGTGGGTGGGCGAGAGGGGTGAACTGAGCTTGGGTGGCCGCTCTGGCTTCCAGATGAAGCTGGATCTCCCTGGTACAAGAGGCAGTCGGCGGCTGCAGAGCCTGGACAACTGACAGACCACCCTGAGCCCCTCACCAGAGAGCTCCAGCCATGGGAGGGATAATAACAGACGCCCAGTTGCCTCCCTCTGGAAAACTAAAGGAAGAGGAAAGGCTAGCGCAAAGTTTCTGGAGGTCATAATCCAAGAGCTCTGGGGCATCCTGCTGTCAGTGGGAAGAATTAGTGGCTGCAGAAAAAAAGGATAAATGCAGAGGTCAAGAGTAATGTGGAGAGCTACACACACAGAGCGGAGAGGAGGGAGGGCAGACAGCCTGGAACGTGCCTGGGTCATAGATGAGCATGAACCAGGTTTTGGTTCGGCCTTGTGGACATCAAGAAAATGATGTGGCCCTGTTGTATCCTGCACAGCGTGTTGTCGGTTTTGTGCGTTGCCTGTGCTGCACCTCTCTGGCCCTGGCTGAGTTAGTGCACAGGCAGAGACCCCCTCTCCTGTCTGGCACGCCACATCCAGCACAACCCCGACACAGCCTGCCTGCTTCTGGTTCTGCAGAAGCCCGTCTCTTGCCTGTGTGAGACCCTCTTGGGAAGCTGGCCACCAGAAAAGGCCGTTTCCTAACCTGGGGAAGAAGCTGATAGAGCAGGGCCCTGCAGGTAACTTCAGTCAGCTTTGCATAGTCCTACTCAGCTTCTCCTCCAGCCCAGGGTGAGGATGCACAGCAAGGTAAAGAGAGAGAACACAGAGCTCAGAACAGATAGGATGGGCTACCTATGTAGCTGTTTGTGCCTTAATGGCATTTGCCACCGTGCAGGTGGCTGGAGAACCCAGATGGTGTGTAAGGCACCTTCTGACCTTCTTTAGTGCTGTGCGTGTCAGCTCAGCCACATGCACACAGTCATGCTTGCAGAAGGGGCAGGTTGACATCCAACACAGAAGTACTGTGTAGTATCATTCTGAGCAAAGCCCATGGGTTAAATACTGGTATTTTGCCATTCTGGTATGTATCTTAGTGACATAGTTCTGCACAGTTGCAAACAGAATTATAAAACGGGTTTCTTTCTACCTTTTTCTTTTTTTTTTTTTTTTTTTTTTTTTCCCTAAAGGTGTGAAGAAAGAAGTACAAAAAGATCAGGATGCTAACAGGCCTGTTGTCTCATCCCCTAAGAGGTCAGCGGTAACAGCCACCAGGCTCCATTCACCAGGTAATTATGAACCAAAACCCACTGCTCAGGGAAGATTTAAACTTGTTGACTGCATCTCTTGTCAACACACTAAACGGAGACCTGCTATTAAGTGAGGACTGATTGTGTCCAAGGTTCATTAAGCTGACTCTGAGTACAGCAGGCTTTATCATACCAACGCATGAGCTGAACAGACTTTTGTTTTCTTTGTTACAACCGCGAAGTCATCTCTCCGTCAAAACAAAGAGTTGTTGCTATTACATCTTTAAGGTCACGGGAACGTTTATGTTTATCATTACAATTTTCTTTTCTAACAAGAGAACAGATAGGTATAGTGAAATAAAAGACACCTCAGCTACCTGGAATGAGAGTATACTGTATATTGCCTGGGATCTACTCTCACTGTTTGCAGAGGCGCTGAATTTCCTGGGCTGTTTCCGTGCATGACTGGAAAAGGGGTTATCTATAGAAATAACCTTCGGAGTGCTGTTGGGGCATTGTCAGCTTAGCCCTCAACATTGCGTACAAACACATGGTTTTAGCATTTCTGAAGAATACCTTGGCTTATTTACTAAAATGAAGGGAATTTCTTTCTATTTATGTTTCCTAAGTGTACATCAACAGATGTATAAGGTACCTAAAGGCTTTTCTAAGGCTGGCCTTTGGCTGATAACGCTTCTGAAATGCATGGGCATGGTCCCAATGATTTCTCTGTGCTTGCAGTTTATCTCCTGTTCTGTTGCCTCATTTTTTAGACTCTACTTAAACACTTCAAATGTCATCTCTACAGCTATATGATGCTTGAGTTGTTACTATTATGGGGGGCAGAACCCCATGTTTCTTCATTTGATGGTAAAGTAAAAAAATGTAGAACAGCTCTTTGGCTTCTAGAACATTCATCAAGGGTCTCTTCATGTTTACTAAACTCAAACTCTTCTTCCTCCTTCACGCCCAAAAAAATCCAGAAAATGGGAGGTTAAATTTAATCTTCCCAGGCACCAACAGGTTTCAGAATTCTCCTCACGAAGCTACTAGGGTAAAAACATGAACTTACCGCTGTCTTCTGAATCATACAATTTTTAGGCTGTTTTGCAACTGGTGAGATCACCAAGAGAGATCCAAAGAAAAATTTGTTGTGCAGAGTGCCTGACCAGCAGCTCACCAGCATTTATAACGGTGGGACTCCAGTTTAAGCACCAGAACTGATTGTGGTGGTAGCAGCACGTTACAGAACAGCTGATTTGCTTCCACTAGAACTGGAAAGCAAAATGAAACATAGGCGTATTTGTACTGCGTATTTCTGTTGTCCTAAGGAGGCCTGCATTTCCACAGGTCACTTAATGGCTTTCAAGGCTGAAATTTTTGGCATATCCAATTCGTAAGTCCTCAAATGTTGCTTCATTGTCATGACAGGTTGAGTAAGTGCCCTCTCTCCCACTGCACAGACTGATTTAGGATTTCTTAAGCTTGGTTGTCTGAAATTATGACAACCTAAAATTGTTTATCACTGTAAGGATCAAATAGGAAGGTAAACCTCATCTTTATTTTTTGAGAGTAGCCTTTAGCATTCTATGCAATGACAACAGCAATAACAGAAATAACAAACAGACAATGTTTTCACCTATTTAACAATTCCAAAAAACAATCAAAGCAGCCACTAAACAGGACAAGGCGTGAGTGTAGCTGGGGCTAAGGGGCAGTAGCACAGCCTTTCCTCCATCAGGATCACAAACTTGTGAGGCATTTACTCTTTGTGATAGGAGAGCAGGTGTCCTCCAGGTAACTGCCACACCTACATGTGGCCATGAAACAGGCTGTAAAACTTTAGAGTGGTGTCTTTAGGTTGTGTTCCCTCTGTTACTGGCCTCCTCACGTACAATTCTTTTAAATCAGTGCTGGTCTTTGACTGTCATGCAAATTTTTTTTAGCCTTGAATCTGATCTTTAGACTTTTGGTCAGTCCTCCTGCAGACTTGCAAGGAGGTTTGAGATGCAGAGTCTCATAGCGATACCTATTTTATCTATTGATGCAATCCCGTTCCTGAAATATGTGTATAGGAACAGGTGTACATAGATGCAGGTGCTCTGCATCCACTCCATTTTAGGATGGTGCCGTCTGTTTCTGACATCTGTCACTCTACAAATTGCTTGTTATCAGTCCTCTGAAAGTAATTTTCTCTTTTTCCTTATGAAAATGTCCAAAATTGGACGGTTAAAGGGCAAATAAATTGCATTCCCCATCTAAATCCTCAGGGACTGTGTTAATTGTGAGTATATACTTGTCATGTCTCCTAGTTCAAACACAAGTAGATAAAAAAGACCTGCGAGTTTTGAAGTGGATCAAAGGGGTTTGGTGATTATTTCAGCATACACGAGGTCTCCCCCCTGGTCCCACCATCAGCAAAAAGGACATTCAGGATCAGGGCCAGCATCATTAATACATACCCTGTTTTGTGCAGAGCAACAGAAGGGAGACACGAATGGCAGAGTAAGCTTAGTAAGCTGCTTTTCAGACCCAAATGAACTGAGAAGTTCAGATTCACCCCTGAGGAGAATAGCACAATTTCATTTGCAAGGACAGCTTATAACACTGACGAGGACAACACAGAGACGTGTGCTTCAAGTGTTCCAGTGAACAGGAAAGCTAGAAAGACATAAGACAAAGCAACCTGATGGGTTTCTGTTTTCATTAAAACTGGACTGATTTCAAGAGCTTCCCTTTACACTTCTCCCTATGCCTTTTGTTGTAACATCACCACGCTGCCTCAACAACCCAAGATTTTTACACTAGAAAGACAGATATTTGTGGCCGTTGCTCCTATGAATCTCTTATTTTGTGATAATACCTACTGCCTACTGCCCAGCTGAGAGCCCCTTTACATGAATGGAAGAATCTGTAAGAAAATAGCATTCCTGAGTAAAAAGGCGTACAGGCTTAAACTGACATGAAAATGGATGGAGGGCAATGGCTGTGCTGGTTGAACTCTCTTGATGACAGAAAGTCCTCTCTCTCTCATCCCGCATTGTAGTATTTAGGACTTGCAACATCGTAAAGTTAGTTTTGACATGTTGGGAAACCTGGTATTCCTCCTTACAAATGCCAGTCATGGGCACAAATTGTGTCAAAGGCTGTTTTGCACTCGTGGCTCTCTGCGGTTGCAGCACGAGATACTTGGGGTCATGAGGGAGCATCTCTGGAGCTAGTTCCCTGTAAGCTTAGCCTGGAGCCAGGACACAGTCCAGCAAATTGGAAGACATGCTCCCAGTGGCTCCACGCAAGTCTGGGATCTAAAAAAGCAGGAATATGCTCCTGGTGTATTGTTCTGGAAAAGCTATGCTGCTTCCCTGCCTGATGTAGTAAAATTGCCCTAAGGGTCTGTTTGCACACCCAGGCCACAGTCTTAAAAATCTAAAATATCTAAAGCACATCTAACAAAATTGGTTCTAACTCATACCGTTAGATGCATCTCTGTGGAAAGATTCTTCTGGGGTTTGGGAAAGGGGTAGGTAGCATCCACAGTGGAAGACTGTCCCCTGTTACCTTCATTGCTGACAACTAGTTGGAGACATTGTTCCTGTGTTGTTTTGCGGGAAATCCGTGCTACAAGACTGTAAGACCACAAGATACTCTTTTTTTTTTTTTTCTTCCTTTTCTTTTTTCCCAGATTCTTCTGTACCCAACCCTTGCTGCCAGCACAGCAGTGTTCGTTTTTCATCTATCCAGACCAATGTCCTCCATTTCTAGTAACGCATGGGAACAAGGTGTCTGGCTGTTTTCTGCCCCTTTCTTACTGACTCGAGCTCCTCGGCTAAAAGCTTGATACTAGTGGGAGGAGCTCAAGAAGTGAACCAGGAATTCCTGGCCAGTATTCAGGAATGAGCTAGAAAGCAACAACTGAGGAGACACAAGGGTAGCAACAAGAACCGTTAAATCAAAGGTGTTGCCCCAGCCTGATGTTTGCAGAGAGTTCTCAGGAAGCTGAGAAGATAAAGACAAAACAGATGGTCCAAGCAGTGGCTTGAGCAACCTGGCACTACCAGAACACTGCCCTTTCTTGCTTCATCCTCCCGAGTATCTCCAGAGAAAGGAGTAGCTGACCCAGGCAGGAAATGAACTTAAATTAGGATAAAGGCCTCACTTCCCCGAAGGGGCTTATCATGAGCGAGCTTTAGCTCCTGAGCCATTCACGTGAATATGACACCGTGTTTGAGCTGATATCCTGAACACAAGCTACACCAGTGGTTCCACATCTTTATACAGGATCAGACTTGCTTCAAGCCAACCTGGAGCACGTCAGAGGAGCCAGAGTCGGTCGGGGCCCATTTCTGCGGGCAAACCGTACAGCGCTGCTGCTGTGACCGATGGTGCAGAGAGAGCAGCCATGCAGGGTCAGTGGTGTAACAGTCAGCACCGTGTGGCACCTGGTGGCATTTCTGTACAGATCTGTTTTGTGCTGCAACTTTAGAAGTGTTACAAAGGGCAGAGCAAGGGGGACTGGCAAGGTAGACTGCAGTATTGCTGAGAAAAAGAAGTGGCGAATCCCAATAGCAAGCAACCCATGCTGTGTTTGCATTCAGGGAAGGACAACTCCAGTCCCACATTGTCCTATTTGGAGGCAAAAGGAAATCTACAAAGGCCATCTGGGACCTCTGTCAAGTCACCAGACTTGGGGTTGAGGTGGCCAAAGAAATCATGTGTACCATGTAGACATCATCTTACTGTTTCCCACATCCACAAGGGGATAAGCTGAATCTCAGTCCGGACGTGCCCATTTCTCTCACTGTTATCCAAGGGGGTCCAGCATCACGCATCAAGATGCAGACCTCTGTTGTTGTCGATGTCTAACATAGGTGAGAGGGAACCTTCCTCTAACAACCTCAGTTCTCAGTAAGACGTTCTTGGGAGAGCTCTCCCCGGCTCATAGCAGACCTTCAGGCTCAGAGCCTGAGGTGAGATGACGGTTACAAAGGTTTGAACTTTGGCCCCTACAGAAACATATTGCGCTGTGCTCTTGCTTTTTTTGAAAGTCATTACAGATCTGTGTGAATGCTACAGACCTTTTTTTCTTTTATAGGGCTGAGTCCCAAGGGCCTTAGAAACACAGGAAGGTCATATCCATACATATAAAGGGACCCTGATGGTCTTTTCTTCTCTCCTTTGTAGGACATCCCAAGCAAAGGCCAACCACCCCAAAGAGGGTATTCTCCCCCAAACCGGGAGAGAGTCGAGATGCTGAAAAGCAGTTCATTCAGAGACTGAAGGAAGAGGGTGATGAGCAGTCCCAGCAATTAAGCAATATTCAAGGTGACCTTAAAAGGGCCAGCTGCGGCTTTGATGTCTTTGTTATAACAACACAGCACTTTTTCAGGCAGGTAGGTGCGATGAGTATTTTCTACCATTGGAAAGATACTTTGCCTTTACACCAGCCACTTGCCCAGATTTATTCCACAGTTGTTAAAACTTTGCTCTTGGGAGAAAAGCATGTAATTTCTTTGCAACAGTTATTATGATGAGGGAATCGTAATTTGATGCCATGTATTTGAAAATCAAGGTTCAGGAACTTGGAAGAGGAAGAATTGTGACTGAAGTATTTCTCATGGAGGGGTTTCAGGATGTTTTTAGGAGTAAAGCAGATGCACAAACTTAGAAGTACAAGTCCCTGACTGCTACAGCTGGAATGGAAAGTATAGCTGAGATCTTGATACTTGTGACCAAATGCAAAAACAATCCATGCATTTAGTCAACCAAAGGTGTTGGATGAAGGAAGAGATTTGCTTTCTCACAGTGCTTACCTACTCCTGCTGTTCACCACAGATCAGTCAGTGTCCCTGTTACAGAGGTGCCAGTTCCTGAAGACGTTAGAATAACATTATCTTAGCATTTAGATTACATTCAGCAGGTATAGAGAACATTAAAGGAAATGTTGCCACTAATTAGAGAAGCTTATTTATTCACTAAACCTGAGACAAAATGAGCAAATTTTAAGACAACCCTGAAGGACTTGTAGGTAGTGCTTGTTTCAAAAGCCATTTACTGATCTGGGAAATCCAGCTGGGCTCTGAGGTCCAGACCAGGTTCACCTGATGCCCATGTGTTTTGTACCGTCCCGGGTTAACCTGGTGTTCCAAGTACTTTGTAAAACAGGCAGACAGTCACCAGCAGTGGGACCCAAGGTCTGGAGAATATCCCTGATTGCCTGTTTGGCTACTTCTGGAAGAGGCAAGAGTAAACTTTCAGTGTTAACCAGGATGAAAGAAACCAACAAAACCCGAAGCACAGATTCAAACAGTCTTTACAACTTCTGAAATACTTGGTTCAGTTATTTTTTTTTTTATATTAGTGGGAAAGGTTACCTTTGCACAAATAACCACAGTTCATACTTTTCCCTAAGCAGGAGCTGATCTTGCTAGGGGGAGCTTCAGTGAACTTAAAAAAAGGGAAATTTTTTTAATATGTACTGAATATTTTAAATACCTTCTCAAGGGGTTTTCCCCATCCATTTTTCTATAGTCTTGACACTTTTGGGCTTGATGGGCATTTGTAAAGGGCTTTTTTTTTTTCATTCGAGCTGACTGTGGAGTATCCTTGATTAAAGCAGAGGGAAACAAAAAAGGGAAGGGCAGTGTATGCTGAGCTTTGTCTGTGTGTTGTCCGCTGGGGAGAGATTTTTCATCTCATGCCTCATTCACAACTTGCTGAAGGAATTCTGGAAGCTTGGGCATACCTCCTGTGTCTCCTCTGGATACGTTTTCAGTGAGAACGGCTGCTGCAGCTGAGCTTTCAGATGACTCTCATCCAGTTGGCGCATGTTAGATCTGTCCTGAGAATGCCTACTGAACTGAACACCTCAGGGGACTTTATTTAACAGAGTCCTCTCCAAGTCCTGCCGGGCGTAGCTGTGCCTCGTGTTTCCAGCTCCCCTGCACCACCAGGCCGGCTGGGGGTTTGCAGTGAGACTCCTCTGAATGCCCGGGGCTCTTGCAGGTGAAAAAGAATATACTTATGGAATTTAAGCACCTTCCGGCTTGGGCAGGATTAGGTGTAGATTTTTTCCAGATCCACCGCTGGGCTCATTTACCTGTGTTCAGCCTGAGCGTCAGTTTCTTCTGGGCTTGCCTGGTTGCCCTGGAGATATATATGTGCACATCATCATTCACTGCAGTGCCAGACACCTGTATCTTGCCGCTCGCTGCTGGGAGCCATGTAACACGGACTCCTCCCAGGCAAAGAGACCCCCGGCTTCCCCGGGTGGTGAGCTGCACTGTCAGCGTGAGCCCAACAGTTACCCATTAGCCACTTAGGTGTGGTACCTGCATTAGGAGTATGGTTGCTTTAGGCTCCAGTTTTAGGGAATGGAGGCAGGTGAGCACTTCCAGGAGACCGTTTTCAGCACCAAAGATCTGAATTTCTGCTTGAGGTACCTGCCTGTACTGTGGCCTCCAGGGATGCCTAAAGCTGCTGCACTTTTAAATTCAATGCTGAAGCTGAGAGCCTACATGTGATGGGATGATCTGGGAGTATTCAAGCAATCGTGTAACTGGGCAGTCTGTTCTCCTGCAACGTAGACACAGGCTTCCAGGTTTTGGAGTCATTCAAAAATACAATCTGTAGACATTTTCTGAGATGGCATTATTGTTTGAATGCTTGAGCAAAATTGCATTGGCTGGCTTTGAGTTAGGGCAGCATGAAAAAAGAAACTTTCCCCATTATAAAAATAATACTTACGTTTGTTCCCGAGAAGCCTGCAGGCAGAATGTTGAGGTCTGAGCAGAACTGCAGTTTGGCAAGGGAATAATACTCATTCAGGAAAAAGGTGGGGCCTTATTCCAGAGAAGTTTGAGCTTGAGTTGTCCAACTGGCAGTTCTGCTCTGCTTAGCAGAGGACCCAACCCTACTTTGGTGCTAGGGAGCCTCTTTGGGCTGATAACCAGCCATAGCCTAATTTTAGTGTGTGTGTCTCTCTCTCCTTACACCACATCAAAATAACGCCCAAAACATAGGCTTTTATCTGAACTGGAGTTGAATTCTGTTGGAAAACGTGCTCCAGGCAGTGAGGACTGGGCTGAGTCTTAAAAGCAACCCAAGGGCCAGTGTTTTGCACACAAGTGGGAGCCTCCCTGTGCCCGTGGCTCTCTTGCCTTGCTCACACCGTTTCTGTTCTCTCTCCAAAGCTGGGGAAAGCATCAATGCAAGTGGTCCAACAGACGTGTTTAGCTGAAGAAAGAGCATGTCAATACGTAGTAAACAGTGTTGGCCCACACCCAGGGTTTCTTTGAGTGCTTTCTAATTGTAAGCACCTGCTGTAGCAACCTTAAGGCGGCATGACCATTTTCTTTGGGTTTCGTTGGATTTGTTCAATTGCTGTTCCAGACCACTGCTGAACGTCATCCTGAAATCATCTCTTTTTCTCAGTTGTAATAGGCAAGGGTCATTAAATAGGCATCAAGGAGTTCACAGCATGTAGTGGTACTTAGCACAGACCCATTAAATGCAGCTAAACCAATTTTCTGCCTTGGTGAAGAGCCTAGGCAGTCAAAGCAAGCGATGGCTGAGGCAGCGGACAAAAAAAAAATTGAAGCAGTGGCTCTGACTTACACGTTTAGCTAATTATGAAAAGTAATGATTGCAGTGCATGTGGACAGCATGGCTTTTAATTATTATTTAATTAGCAGATGGATTAGTGAAGACCCTCAGATATGCACACATGACTCCTATTGACTTTGGGAACCACTTTAAACTTCTCCTGAAGAGGAGCAGATGGAGTTTGCCCCTAACGTCGGATGTTCATCATGTCGATACAACCCTTGTGCTGTGAGGCACCAAACTGCACCAAGGCCCTGGAAACTGGACTGATGCCTTTCTGCCAGTCCCGCATGCCCAGGCAGCTGGACTGTTGGAGCCCCGCTCATAAGTTCTGCCCCTGAAATTTCAAATGAGGACTCCAGAGCTGCAGGGCACGTGAGGGGAAGGGATCGTTTCCGAGCTGCAGACCCCAAGGGTGGGAGGAGGTAAGGGAAGGGGCTGTGCTGTGGTAGTCTGTCCCATACTCTGCTGGGGCATGGAGGGGTTTCCAGACTTGCGGCACAGCCTTGTGCTGCACTTTCTATCACAGGGGAAAAACTGCTCTGGACAGGTCCTGGCATGTGGGCGCAAGCAGATCAGCTGGGAATGGAGGAACCACACAGATGCGCTGGACGAGAGCAGGTGCAGGAGGGGGCCTGGGAAGCAGGACCACAAGTAACAATCAGTTAGTTGAAAGGAATGTGCTCGAGCTTGTGGGTCACAAGCCCTGGTGAAAGGGACATGAGAAATTACTGAAGGGTATAGAAACAGGGACTAATCATCAAGTTGAGACTATACAAGGAATAAGGCGGTCGGTTTGTCAGCTTGCTCAAAGACGTGGTGCAAGAGCTGCAGACATTGTTGTCTTTATTGCTGAATTGCTAAATAGCTAGTGTGAGGTCCTCGCGGGAGTTGCCACATAGTTATTGAATAAGCAAGTTTTTGAACCGATCAGAATTAGATGTAACAATTGCTTGTGTGTATATAATCATGATATTCAGCTAATTAAAGTGACGTTTGCTTGCATCAAGCTGCGTCCCGTCTCTCAGTTGCAGCAAGCAGCACTGCAGTACCTGACAGCATCCCAACAGTTTGTGTCTACCAACACTGTTCCCAGTCTTTCCAGACCTGTCACCAGTAACCCGTGTGTGTTTTGTCTCCACACTGGAGTGTGAGTTACTTTTGGGTGGGTATACAAGGCACATCTTCCAGACAAGTAAACACACATAGCGGTGTCCTGGAAAATCTGGGATGGACAAGAGAAACCTTTTCCCCTATTCAAATAACTGAGAGATGTGTGTGCTTTTGTGTATTCTTCAAAGCAAGGTTTCTGCCTGTGAAGTGTCATGTCACTACCTTGTTCAAATGCTAATGATCTCTTGTGTAAGAGGCAGAACTGGTTGCACTAGTTCCAAGTCACTTGGCGCTTCCCACCATTGCCTCCGAAACAGTAATTTGGGATAACATTTCAAGTGCTCATCTCAGGCTGGGCTGACAATGGTTTATTTCCACAGCTGCCTCTGAGAGTTAGTTTAGGAGAAATATATGTATTGTTTGTGCCTGGTGGTGGCACAGTGGTAAGAAGCCAGCACTCATCAGAAAGACTGACCTTCTGGCTTTCAGGGGTACTACTTTCCCAGTATTTGCAAAATATATTAGAATTTAGCCCAAGAATAGCTGTTAGGAAAGTGCCGCTTCACTTCTCCCTCATCATTATTACAGCTGGGCTAGATTTCCTGTACGGAGCAAGTTCGGTCTTTTCTTTGCTCCTCCTGGAGACCAGAGCAGTGAGAACAACTCAATCTTTTCATTCCGTATCCTGGAAGAAATCCATTTTGTATTCACCAAGCCCTGACAGTTTTGGGATATGAATCAAAAACATTTTATTGCAAGACAAACAAAACACTTTGTTTACTTGGGAGCAAAAAATTAGAAAGAAACTTTGTCATCATTTAGGGCTTTCTAAACTGCTTTTCAAGTAGAAACGCACAAGATTTGGTGCTGGGGACAACTAGTTATGGTAAAACAGTGCAGTAAGAATTGAGAGGTGCTCCTTTCCTTGCAAGCATTGCAGTGAAGGCTCTATAATGCAGCTGCTCTGGGACTCAGGGACACTCATTCATGCTCGATCTGCCCAAGGAATGGGTCAGGGTTTGTAAACTGAAGGAAGGTGCCTTCTGCGGGTCCCCTGCTTATTTGCTGTGGGTGCTAGATGACAGGCAGTGAGAAGATAAGGTGCTGTAGAATAGAAACCTTAAAGCAGCTGAATATCTTTCCCCTCCTCATGCTCTTGAATGATGAATGATGCACCACTTATCTATAGGATAATGTACTTATGTTTATCTAAAAGTTGGGAAACATGCAAGGACCCTTATTGCTAACATGACGGATGTACTAATTGCGAAGTCCTTGGATTTGTCATCTTTAAAAAGGCTGTCTGGTCCTAAGTTCCTGTTGTTTATGAAAGGTGGCAAAGCCAAGGACTTAAATCATGGTCACTAGTTTAGTGAGATATGTAAATGAGTTCCTGGCATTGTAATGAATATGTAAACGATTTCCTGGAAAGTTAATGAATAGGTCTGAGTTGCTTGTATAAAGAGGGGACTGAAAAATCCCCTCGGTGTGCATGACTTTGGTGGAGCGATCCCCTATGCACCCAGCGCTGGCGAATAAAGATAACCTCCTCCGCTCACTCGAATATTGGTGACTGACTCTTTAAATCAATTTGGCGACCCAGACGGGACCTCCTCTGCTCGGCTGCGGGACCCATTGAGAGCGAGCGGGGACTCCCTAGGGTACCCCCGGGGATTTTCCCGGAGGGGCTCCTTGTCTCATCTGGATCACCGCAGGAGCAGACAAGGACTCCATCTTGCGGAGCAAAGGTACTATCTTTATTCAAATACTATATTAATTGTAGATATTATATTAATATTATATTTTGAACAGTACTGTTTCGGATATTTCTGTTCTGGGAACACTCCATCTGTAAAGCTGTCCGTAAGGTGTAAGATCATTGTATTCTTATGCAGGATGGCGTGTGCCGGTTAGCTAGCACCGCAGGTATACACCTGGTTCTGTTCTGGTATTCGTTCCGGTATTAAGGTAATATCGGAACTCTGATTCTGTTCTGGTATTTGTTCTGATATTGAGGTAATATTGGAACTCTGATTCTGTTTTGGTTGGAAGACTGACACGTTTGATGATTTGAAGTCAATCTGTGTATATAGGATTAATAATTATAGGGTTACTAATAATAATTGTTATACTCATTTTATGCTGGAAATGCGAGAACATTTCTGTATTAGGTATATTATGAATGTTGACATGTGGTTATTGTCTTGAACATCCGAGGGGTGAGTGTAAACCTCTATATGTTTTAAAGCGCATATAGTGTAAAGAATTAGTGAGTATATGGTGGGAGTTGCTGCTTAAAGACAAAATTTGTCTCTGAGCAGTTACTCTGTGCTGTTTTGGCATTGATTTGGCGAGCCAGCCAGGAGAGCTCTCCACCAGTGCTGGAATCCAGGGGCCTGGGGACCCTCAGGGCCCCCGACTGCATCTTCTGTCGGCAAGACTCCCCTACCTCTCGGCTTCTCACACAGGTGGACAAGGACTTCTGCACAACATAAAAGGTATTTATATTTATTCTTTGTTTTGAATATTTGATTGTCTTAAGATTTGTTTTTACCCCATAAGAAAAAAGACAGGGCGCCGTCTTGCAGGGTTGAGAAGAAGGGACGCCTTCTGAAAAGGGTAATAGCCCTATTTGATTATCTTAAGATTTGGGAAGCTAAAAACTACCTTTAGGTTGTCTTAAGATTTGAGGAATTCCTAGAATATAACAACTGAAATAGCGCTCTGTGTCTTGTTTGTTCTATGTATTGTCTTGTTACATGTTCAAAATTGGAGTTATGAAATGTATGTTGAAAAAAAAATATTCTGGTAATTCTAGGCAAATAACTGAAAACTTAACACTCTGCTTAAGGCCAGAAAAAAATGAGAATCTGTTTTTTGGCAATTGTTCATTGAAATGTGTACTTTGTGTGATAACGTGAACTGTCAGCGTTCCTAGAGTTGTATGGAAGTGCAGGGTACCGTGTAACATACTGCCTGTGTGACTGAGGGCTGCCCGGAGAGTGTGATGTGTGTGAGAGACGCGGTGTCACTGCGAAGCGAGTGGGGAGCCCCGATCTGTGTGTCCGTGTTCCCCGCGAGGGGCCGGCCAGTGACAGACGGAGCGATTGAAAAATCAATTTATGAAGTGTTGGAATGCATAATTAGAAATTAGAGCGGGAGACTGTGGACAAAACATTAGAACTAACATCATTGGAAAAAGCACGAACTAGCCTCTGCCCTTAGTGTCGTAGGTGCTGTCTGTATACTAGAGCAAAAGGTTGCAAGTGTCTAAGATATATTATCTCCTCGCAAAAAAACCCCAATAATAATAGTAATAAGAAAAATAATGAGACCAAGAAATAAGGCTAAATAGAGGTCTGGAACTGTGGTGTGTGTTCTGAGATAAGTATGGTACCTCCAGTAATAACTAACACATTGTAGACAAATGCCAGACTTATTAGGACGATGGGGGGCAGACCGAGCCAATAAATAAATACCAAAACACCCCTGGGATGTATTTTGAAGCATTGGAAAGAATTTGGCAGAATTCCCAGTGGAAATTTGAACAAAAAGACATATTTAAAGTATTGTCAGAATTGGTGGCCTTTGTATACATTAGGTGATGGTGAAAGATGGCCACTCGAAGGAAGTCTTATATTACAACACAATTTTACACCTTATGCTGTTTCTTCATAGAGAACAAAAGTGGAATTAACACCACCTGATCTTTGATTGTGGCTCTAGAAAAGGATAAGGGAAAAACTGAGACCTAAACTAGAAAGATGTTCTTGTTGAAATTTTTTGGGGGGAGGGGGGGGGGGAAAGAGAGAGAAGAGCTCAGGTTGTGGTTCCTTCTGTGGAGCAACCAGAATGAAGCACGTTGTAAGGTAAAAACTTGCACTAACGTGTAAGACCTAAAGCGGGGTGTGGAGAGTCAAAGACCCTGTGAAAGTGTTAAAGTATTGGGGTGAGTTTGTACAAACCCCTGTACCCCCTCGAAGGTGCATGCTGGACGCATGGCAGGGCGTTTGCTGTTTGCCTGCGAAGGCGTGGTATGTAAGAACGCAGACTTAAAGCAACAAGGAGCAGATTTGCATTCAGGGTCAGAAAGAGTTAAAACAGAAGTGCTGCTGCAGAGGCAGGCTTGTGTAACCTGCAGAGCAGGAAGAGCATCTCCTGCCCCGAACCCTTCTGATGGTGAGGAGGAGGGGGTTGCTGTTGCTGATGATTGAGCAGAAGGACCTGACAATGTCACCCCAATTGCTGCAGCATTTGCAGTACAACGGGACCGGTAACGGCCCCTCTAGGGCAGGCAGCGGGTCTGAGGAGAGTAAAGGTGAGTCTTTGATGGGGAAATTTAGATGTTTGAAAGTTGGTTGTGAAAGACTTATCAGGATGATCTAAGAGGACTAGGTAAAGGTTCGAGTTGATTGTTATTAGGTAATTGTGATGTAGAAAAGTTGATAGAAGGAACAGGGAACGTGTACAGAAGGTAAGAGAAGAGCTGGGTCGTGCTGAACTGGTAGAGGAGACGAGGCAGAGACAGGAGGAATGTCAGGCAGAAGTGAAAAGTGAATCCCTCTCCTATGGGATCGGATCACTGTGCATGTTGTAGGGAAAGTGGACACTGGAAGCGAGATTGCCCTAAGCTAAAGAACCAGCAAGGGGTTCTGGTGAACTAGGGACTAGGAAAAATGAGGTGGAATTTTTAGTGAATACAAAACCAACTTACTTGGCGTTAAACTTCAGTGAACAGAATTTGTTACAGTTGTGGGAGCTGCTGGCCACCAGGAAAACATCCTGAAACCTTTAAAGTACAAACTAAGAAAACAAATAAGAATGCCAAATTCACCAAAATCTTTGTTGGGATGAGATTTATTAGAACATCTAGATGTTTAAAGAAGGAGAAATGAAACCAAAATTTAAAAATAATCAATTAATTGAAATCTTGAGCTTATCTTTAATTCAACAGAAAAGTGGAAAAGAGGATCTCCCTAAAGCAAAAGAAATCTTTAACCAGGTATATCCGGGAGTAAATTCCAGGTAAGGCAAAAAATGCTTTACCTGTTACAGTAAAAATGATAAGCAGGAGGCCTGCCTAGTTCAGGTAAAACAATATCCCTTGGTCAGCAGGGCTGTGGGGGATATTGGCATAAAAACTGAAATAAAACGCACTGTGTAGTAGTTCTACAACCAATGTAAATCTGTGTGTTTTACCACGACACAGACTTGTTATGGGATGCGCAGATGAAACTGCATTGACAACGAAGTACTGAATGATGAATGATGCACCACTTATCTATAGGATAATGTACTTATGTTTATCTAAAAGTTGGGAAACATGCAAGGACCCTTATTGCTAACATGACGGATGTACTAATTGCGAAGTCCTTGGATTTGTCATCTTTAAAAAGGCTGTCTGGTCCTAAGTTCCTGTTGTTTATGAAAGGTGGCAAAGCCAAGGACTTAAATCATGGTCACTAGTTTAGTGAGATATGTAAATGAGTTCCTGGCATTGTAATGAATATGTAAACGATTTCCTGGAAAGTTAATGAATAGGTCTGAGTTGCTTGTATAAAGAGGGGACTGAAAAATCCCCTCGGTGTGCATGACTTTGGTGGAGCGATCCCCTATGCACCCAGCGCTGGCGAATAAAGATAACCTCCTCCGCTCACTCGAATATTGGTGACTGACTCTTTAAATCACTCTGGGTAACTGAATGTTACTGGCGGAGGCTACACAGGGCCTATAGGAAGATCATTTCATCCAGTCTCTCCACCGCCGTGCCAGGGTGCGTCCCTCATTTTCCACTGGCACAGCACCTCTTGGTGCTCAGCGCTCCGCTGCTGTGGCTGCAGAGCCAGATACTCACTGCACTGTGCACTTCGGGTCTGCCAGCAAAACCCACGGCTCACCTGGCCCAGGATCTAAGGGATGTTTGTAATTTCCCCGTGCCTCAGTGCCTAGCTGTTAGACAGGGATGCCAGGGAACTGCCCTCACATTAAGAGGCCACAGAGGACAAAAATTGTTATTTCTGATGCACTCTGATGTCAGGGGTGAGATGAGAAAACAACAGCCTGCGAGGAAGATCCACACTGCTGTCAGTGCAGAGGATAGCATGGGTGATAAATAAGGCCTTGGGCTACAGAGCGCATTAAAAAGGTCAGCAAATTCAGAAATGAGTACTGACACGCCTGTTCACCGGGCACAGTGGGAGTGCTGTGCTCTACCTCGTGCTGTAGCTGTGTGACGGATCTGCCCCACGGAGGGGGCATCCACCCACCTGGGTACTGCACCGCTTCACTGTGCTGCTGCTGGGCTGCGGGTGCAATTGCACACCCATCGAAGGGGCATGGGGCTGTGAACTGGCTGGAGTGGAGGTGATGATGGGGATACCGGGTATTGCGAGAAAACAGGGGAATTCCCCACTGAGGGCTCCTGAGGCGGGCACTGTGTGAGGTGGGAGCAGGACCAGGCAGTGCAGTATCCCACTCTCCGTACATTTTAGCTGTGTGCTCCTGGGTAGCCCAGGTCCTGTGGCAGGATTTTGCTCTGTGATGTGGACTCACTTGCACAAGCTACTTCCTCACTGCAAACGGGGAAATTAGAGCCCCTCTGCCTCTGAGATGCACCCCTTCCCCCAGGCCTGGCTGGGTACCCCTGCTCCAGGCTGGTGCCTCGTGGCCCTACGGCTGAGGTGGGAAGCAGGATCCGGAAAGCAATGTACAGAGGAGGCAGAGACTCGCCGGGCTGTAATGCGGTGGATTTCTCTGTCCTGCAGGGCAATGGGTGGGAGTGAGCCATCACCCCCCCGCCCCCATCCCCCCCCCCGGGCAGCAGGCAGGGAGCAGCAGGAGCAAAGGCATCTGGAGGGGCAGGAGAGGAGCAGCAGCGAACTGCTCTCCCTGCCTGAAATCCTGAGGCTGCAGAGCAGGCACAAAGGCTCTGCAGAAGAGTTTTACTGCAGGTCGATGTTTGAGTGCATTCAGGTGAGAGAGTGGCTGGGGAAATGGTAGGTGAAGAACTAATTGCTTAGTGAAAAGGCTGCTTATTCTGTCTGACGTGCGGAATTAAACTCTGTAACTCAGGGTAAGTTATAAAGCAGGTGTGTTTATTGCGGTGCCGGGTGCAAGGGGGGTCGCTCCTCCTGACTTGCACACGTAGTTTTACTCACAATACATATTTACACAGTGAAGTTGGTTAGTTCTGCCCAAAGTCTACACCTACGAGCTAATTATTGGTTAGTTGCATTCTCGCTTCAATTTAAAGGTAGAGTTCATTTAAAATTTACTCCCTGTGCTCCCCGGGCGGGGGATTCACCCTCTTCGGGGGGCCCATTTGAGTAGGAGGTCGGGATCTCCCCCTACCACAGTGATTGTACCCCGGTGTCCTTGAGCCTTACCCCTTAAGCAGCCTGTTTTCTTTCAGCAGCTCGCAGGCCCCTGCAGCAGGCTCCGTATTCCCACGCCGGTGGGCTCAGCTCCCCCTGCCCTGGCTGCCCCCCGAGGCGCTGAGCGGGCCGAGCCCCAGCCCTTCTCTGCAGGCAGGGAGGCTCCTGCCCGCCTGCCGACGGCTGCTGGCCCCGGGGCGGCTCCTGCCTGCAGCCCGGCTTTCGGGGGGCACCGCGCTGACTCGCATCGAGTTCCCCCCTTTTCTTTTCCCTTAGCAAATTCTTTTGCTTAAACAATACCATTCTTAGTATGGATTCTGGTAAAATATTTCCCATCTTCTAGGCTTTGTCTTAGCCCTTGTTTCTTCCATTCTTCATAACTGCTATCATTTTTTTTTCACATGCACAGAAAGCATCGTAACGTAATACAAATCAATAATTCTAATAAAATAATTATGATAACTACAACAAAGGGCTGCTTCAGCCACATAAAATGAGGCAGGCAAGAAGTAAACTTTTCCCAGAGGTCAGAAAATCCAAAGGAAGTGTCATCTAGGGATACTTGATGTAGTATTTTGGGGGTTATCCAAATTTGTTGCAAATCCTTTTCAATACGTTTTTCTTGGTTAACATAGACACAGCAAGTTTGATTAATAACCATACACAATCCTCTTTCTTTTGCTAAAAGTCTCTTCAGACCCATTCAGTTTTGAAGTACTACATTTCTTAATGAAGAAATTTTGTAGGACTCCCTGTACAGCGCCTATGGTGAGTTTTTCCATTTGTTCTATTGTGGCAGAAATATTTATTATTGCTTTTTCTAACTCACCCCTAATGAAAGAAGATGCCATCTCGCAAAACTATGGAATACTGAGGGGCTTTTGGGTCATCAGGGGGTTATTAGTTCCTCATTTAACCAATTTCCATGGGGATCTCAAAACACCCAGTGGAGGATGCGAATGATTAAATATCCTGCCTTGGGGAACTGGGTATCCTACCCCAGATTCACCTTGCCGTCACTTAGGTAGTCTTTTCCTGGCCCTGCCATCTCCACATAACCACCATAATCCTTGATGTAAGCAACTATAGGTCTGATTAGCGAGCATATCTAGATGCACTTTCCCACATTTCGGGTTAATACTATATTTTCCTTTTGTATTAGTTGGTGTTAGAATTGGCGGGCCACATACACTCCAATTCAGAGCAGTATAGTTTAAACTGAGCCATCCTGTCAGTGGAGCATTCATTCCCATCATTCCCTCTAATTATCGTAGAATTTCCTGATTTCTGTACTTCATATCAGGGTCCTGCTGTACTATTTGGAGATTTGTAACAACCAAATCCTTTATGATTAAATGGCCAGCTCCAATTTGCCTGTGATACCATTACACCGTATAATGGAAGTTCTGTACTACCTCTGGAAAACGCTGAACATACCCAGCAATCTGCCAGATTCAAAGCATTCGTTACATTATGGGTTAACTGTACAAACAGATTCTGGTGCCAAGAATGAGTTCCTACTGTACAGAACATTGTTAACATACAAACAATCAATGGTCTTTCCGTTGGATCCGAAGCCGCAGAGGTCTGGTAGGTGTTGATTCCCATCGTGACTTAGGGGCTGCCTTCGCTCTGGTGTGGCGGATCCAGGATGCTTGCTCCTTAACTCTGACTGTGGTATGGGATGTAAGCAGTATTTGGAAAGGACCTTCCCACTTCTGTTCCAGAGGTGAACCTGAAAGAGGTCTGACACATACATAATCTCCTGGCTCCATGTTATGCGCAGGTCCATCAAGACCTGGAGCTCCAGTTCCTAAAACTACATCTCGAAGCTGTTTCTGCATGCTTCTTCCATAATCAGTAAGTACTTCATTCTCAACTCGGGCTGACGCTCTGCTCCTGTTTGTATACTATAAGGTCTCCTATACAATATCTCAAAAGGACTTAGCCCTTCTTTAGCTCTGGGCTTGGTTCTAATTCTCAGGCGCGTCAGAGGCAATGACTGAGGCCAAGATAAACCAGCCTCCTGTCCAGGTTTTACAATTTGCGGCTTAATTAGGTGGTTCATTTTCCACTTGACCACTTGCTTGTGGATTATATGGGGGGTGTAACTGCCAGTCTATTCCTAAAAATTTAATAACTTGCAGAATGACTTTTTCAATGAAGTGTGGCCCCCAGTCTGATGAGATTACTGCTGGAACCCCAAATCTCTGTACTCTTTCTTGTAATAGTACTTTGGTTACTTCTTTAGCTTTGTTGGTTCGGCAAGGGCGTGCTTCGGGCCACCCTGAAAAGGCATCCTCAATACCTCCTGCATGACCAGCAGGTATTAGGACCCCCCTTTTGGGGTCGGTGAGCCTGGATTGCGATGACGGTGCCGCCTTGTCCCGCGGCCCCACGGGGATTTCAGGAGTTCACCTGGCTCCCGGTTCCCCCTTCAGCTGAGCTGCCCCCTGCCCCGCACCCGCCCCAGCCCCTCCGCGCCCCGCTGGGGTCTCCTTCATGTGCCCACATGCCGGGGGGGGGCGGGTCTGGGGCCGGGGGCGTCCGTGCCCTGGGGAGCCCGTCCCGGCGCGGGCACGGAGCGGAGCGTCGCAGAGCCCCCCGGAACGGCGAGCGCGGCTCGGGGAACGCCGGCCGAGGCGTCCCGGGGCAGGGGGGGCGCGGGGGCCCCCAGCCCCGCAGCGGGCTCGCTCCCGGGGCTCGCTCCCCGTGCGCCGAGTAACCCCCCGCCGCCCCCCCCCGGCGCCGGGCGAGGGGCTGCGAGGAGCCCGGGGGAGGGGTCGGGCCAGGGCCCCTTTCCCCGCGGGGCTCCGGCTGAGGGCCGGGGCGGGGGGACCCCGGGGCGGGCAGCGGGGCCGGCGGCGGCGGCCCCTCCCTGTAGCGGGGCGGCTGCCGGCGGCGGGGCCGGGGCGGGGAGCGGAGCGGCCGCGCCGGGGCAGGTGAGCGGGGGCCGGGGCGGCGAGCGGCGGGCGCGGGGGAGAGCGCCGGGGGGGCGGCGGGGCCCGGGCCGGGCCGGGGAGCTGGGCCGGGGGGGCCGGAGCCGCGCGGGGGGGGCGCGGGGCTGCGCTGCCGGGGGGCGGCCGCGCTGTGCCGGGAGCGCCGGGCGGTGCCGGCTGCCGGCACTCGGCTGCGGCCGCGCTGCCCGGGCCGTGCCGGGGGCTGGCGGCGCTGCGGGCCGGAGCGGCGGGGCCCGGGCTGCCGGCGCGGCGCGGGGGGCGAGCGGGCCGAGGGGGGGCTCCTTCCGCCGCGCCCCCGGGGGGGCGGCCCGGGGGTCCCGAGAGCCGGGGGGGCGGCGGCTGGCGCCTCCCCAGAGCCCCCCCGAGCCTGCCGCGGCCCCGCTCGCCCCGCGCAGCCGCCCCCCGCCCCAGCCCCTCCTCCGCAGCCGGGCCCGCAGCGCCCCCCGCCCCCGGCCCTGCCGTGACGGCTCAGCCGGGCCCGGTGCGCCGGGCGCTGCCTTGGCGCGGGTGCCGGTAGCCCCGGTGCGGGCAGGGAGCGGCGCCTGCGGAGCCCCCGCGGCAGGGGGGGGTCGGCCGGGCACGGGGGAATCTGCTCCGGGGGAGATTAGAGAGAACGGGCCCCTCACGGGAGCGCACATGCTGCAGGAGGCTTCTTTCGGGTAAAATGCAGCTGCCGCTGTCAGGGTGGCTGCCAGGCAGGGCATCGACGGTTCAAGGGTTTTGCTGTTCGGGCTTTGTCAGATGAGCTCGTTCGGTGGGGGAACTTGACAGTCAGTGAATAACCCACGTTGGGCGGAGGAGCTGTCCCAGGTTCGGCAGCTGCAGAATGAGCCCTCTGATCCTGCTGGAAACGCTGAGCAGAAGCCCGAGGAGGGGAGATGAAGGAACAGTGAGTTCTCAACGAAGCAAAAGCATGGAGTTTTGTCCTTGAAGTATGCCTTACCTACTCAGATTTTTTGGGATAGGATCACAAATTTTCATCCATTTGCTGTTTTCATCTCTGGAGTGCTTCTGGTTTTCTCCTGTGTTGCACAGCTGCACGCAGCTGGCTGGGGAGAGCTGGCTGGCCTCGTGTACAGAGAGCAGCACGCGTCCCTCCAGTCAGCCAGCCCCGTCCGCAGGCTGGTGCTGCATTCCGTCTTTTTCTGAAGGCTGGATGTTCAGCAGCCACAATTCATTTTCTCCCGTGTGAGTCAGGAAAGTGACATTGTACTCCTCTGGGAGTACATGGTGTCTTTGAAGGCATTATGCTTACTGCTTTAGACTATACGTCGTGTGCCATCCCACACTGATTCCTGGTGACTAAAACATGACGGGACTAAAGTTCTACAAGAAAGTGGCTTGGGGTTTTTTTTTTTTTGATAGATGCATTTGACACTCCTTCTTGTAGTCTGTCTTCATCTGTGAGGTCCTTGTTTAATTAATAGTAGTCAAATTCCAGAAGGGAAACTGAAACTAACTTGATGTCAGGGACATGCTGATCTGGGGAGAGAGAAGCACTGGAACAGCTGTGCGTATGTACCATAAGAAAACAGTGTTCTCCAGAGACTGCTGTAGTAGTAGTGTGAAGCCAAGAGGATGAGTGGCGATTAAGTTATTCCTGTGAGCTCACAGTGTGCCACAGGCAAATCTCAAGATGTTCCCTGCTTTGGAGTTTGTTCCTCTCTCTGTTGGTGGTGATTAGTTGGAAAGAAAGCCTATAAAGTACATTAGAATAGAAAAGTCTCTATCCTGTCCTTTCACCCACATTTTGGGCACGTAATGCACAAAGATGAAAGATTTGGAAGGGGCAAAATAACTAGTTAACATTTATTAACTAATCCACAGAATCTCTCCAAACATGATACTGAGGCAAACAACTCAGGGGAAGGGTATGTGAGGGTGAGAATTAAGTTAAACAACTAACAAATAAAAAAAAATAATTTGCAGTTGCATTAGCTAGGACCCTTCTTCTAGGTGATTTACATCTTTGCTGTGCCCAATTATACCCTATATACCAATAATCAATATCCTGGCTGCCAAAGTCTTCTAAAATTATTCTCAAATTTTTTGGTTTATGAGGCTTAGAAGTTCCTCTAGGAGGCCACACATCCATGGGTCCTCCTCTAGTACGAGTCAGGAATGGCCATTCCTCCTGGCACAAAATAATGAATTTTCATTTCAGCAAAGCCTGTGCCAGGGGTATCTTTTCCCAGTTCTCTAAAACCTCAGCAAGGGGTGCCTCCCTTTCACTGCTGGGTGTACTTTCCATTCTTATCGAATTCATTATCTTCCTCACCAGTATGCGATTTTTTAAATTTAAACGCAAGAGCACTTTCAGCTCTGTGTCTGGAATTACCCATGTCCAAGTCTCATCAGGTGATCTCACCTAGTTGCTGGCAGCATTGGTTTGGTATAATCACAACTTTGTTATAATTGGTTTGCTTTAATCGCCACTCAGAGCTGGGCCACCACCCCAGCGAGTGGCAGAGAGCAAAGGGATACAGCACGGCTTAGATACACTTATCAAATCATTAGTCAATATGAAGTTTTTAGAAGTTTCCTTTGGTCTTGTCAGTTCTACAAATCCATCACCTGACCCTGTCCCAGCTGATTGATCTATTCGGTTCCAGTCTCTGCCTCGGTTCCAGGCTTCTCCTCGGATCGTGATCTCTGCCAGCTTTAACTCACACACTCCCTCAAGCACACTCAGTCTTTGAACAAGCAATTCCTATTCGCATCTACTGATTTCTCTAGAAACACCTGCATTTCTGCGAGCACCTGTGTGCACAAGGTGATCATCTGTTGTTTCTCTGTTCTCCCACTGATTAACTGGACTGGGTGTTAAACCAGCCTTGGATTAGGGCTACACTAGGGACGAGGCCTGGTTCTGCCACTTAGCTGCTTTAGCACTTTAAATTTCTGAATTCAAAACACATTTTCTTTAACAAGCAATAACATAACAATGGAGAACAATTAACAAGGGTTTGGTTGCTGCTGATGACAATTGCTGTTTCTAGTGTATATTGCTATATGTCATGTTTATGAAACCTGGGTCTGCCGGAAGAAAAATGTTCTGTTGCATGTCCACAGATGAGCTCCCTGAGATGAGCATCCACGTTTTAACAAGCCTTTACATCAAAGGCTGTAAACGAGCGTCAGTCTGCACAACCAGCTGGGAATCTTGTGTTGTTCCAGGCCCATCTTTTTGTCCCATTCAATACCTTGTCTGTGTGATTTGCCTTTTTGTCTGTCTTGTGCTCTCCTGCTAAAGACTTCATAGGCCTCAGTCTTCTGATACTGCTCCAGCTCCTGCATCTAATGCTCCTTATCTCTGTCTGCTCTCCAGGAGTTTCAGGGAGTTGCCTCCCCTTCAGGAGGAAGGGATGAAAAACAACTTGCCAGATGAAGTGCTGGTCCATTTCACCTATGCAAACAGGAAAGGAGTGAAGAAACAATGAGAATGTACGTGAGATGCAAAGACACAGGATTTCTGGATAATATTACTGTATTCTGGTGTGTGTCCGCCCCTTTTTTTTTCAAATTGAAATCACTATTCTGTTCACTCTTTTTTGTTAGATCTAGAAGTAGCCTGCTGCTAAGCTACTCAACGGAACTATCACCTATGCAGGGACTTCAGAATTGCCTTTCTGTGCCAGGATTAAATGCTGCCAAGCAGGAATGCCTGAACAGATCAAGCTTTAACTTTCAGACCTGTAACTGCAGGGTTGCAATACGCCCTTGTTTTCGTGCCCCACAGACAAAAAGGCACTACTATTCTGCAACCACACACTTCGCCCATCTGACAGGCAAACAAAGCATCATGGCTATTGGAACAGAGTAGCATAAAGGTAAAAGAGCCTAGGTGATATCAATTTAAGCTAGCTACGTTTAGGTTAAAAGAAAACTTCAGGCTAGAAAAAAACCCTATTTCACACGTGCATAATAGAATGAGCTTAACTGGAGAACTCTTTAGGGGGACCAATGAACTGAAAACCATTTAAGGAGTGGTCACAACACTTGCTAAAGGGATCCTTTCCGGAAAGAAGTTGTTTTCCCAAGTTTTTACCCCAGCGAGTTTAAAATTCAATGGAAATAAGTATTCAATCAGAATGAACATTAGTCACCGGGTATGCCTTTTATTTTTGTTATGTCATCGCAACAATACATGTAATAGTTATAAATTTCATGCATTTGCAAACCTGTTTTGGTGCTGCTGAGGACACAGTTAACATTCTAGATTGGGGTGCAAATTTAGTGATGCTGGGTTTGCGTTTCTTTTGGACACTGTATTCTTCCAGAAGACATTAATTCTTCTCTTCTGTCTCCAGCAATGTGCTGCTGACAGAGTACAGTAACTGAGTCAAAAACAACACAAGTTTTTCCTCAACTTGTGTTTTGGATGGATTGTTTTGAATCACTAAGAAAGAGTTCTACTGTACTTCCTGTAAGTAGATGTCCTAGGTTTTCTAGCACAGATCTATACAGTTCTTTAAATATTTCTTTATATTTTTTTTTATATATATATATATATTTCTTATAAAACTTAAACAAGAAGAATGATTTTTAGGGTGTTTGCTCTATGACTACAGTAACGGTCTTTTTCGAGGGGAGACTCACTATTTGGTCAGTCCAGTCAGCTCAGTGGTCCTTGTGCTCACCAAATAGCAAAGGAAGTAGCAGGACTGCAGGGCTGGACAGGGGAAACGCGAGACTTGCCCTTCAACTGTTATATCAGACAACTAGTTTGCTGTTGCTGGAGCTCAGACACACTTTTCCCCTGGATTACGGGACACTCGCCCACACATGGTAGTATACTATGACTCCACTTCTTACTTCAGGAGAACAACTTCATAGTCGTTAGCCAGCCAAAACCAAGCTTACTCAGCTTCAACAAGAATGTTGGGCTGTTGTATTAGAGATGGGGGCTCCCAAGCAGCAGCGGCCTTCAGTGCCACAGTCGAAAAGGGCAGGAGAAACTGAAGGGAAGGAAGTACTCAGCAGCCTTTCCCTGACCTGCTATAGGCTAGACTCACCGTTTTACTCAAAAAAGGACAGATTCTCTGGGGATTTAAAAAGCAGCACACAGAATAGAGATTTGACCTCAATCTCCTTATTCCTAGGTTAAAAAAATATATATATGTCTCAGACATGATAAGAATATGTTAAGGGCAAGGGGTAGAGGGGCAGAATGTCTTACTCTCTTCCCCCCCCTCTCCCAGCAGACAGCAACATCATTCTCGCTACAGATGTGTTACAAATCTACTGTGTTACCTTGACACACATTTTCCATTATGGCTAAGACGCTATGCATATGCGCCATTTTATAATATCTCTGTATAACTTACATTCTACAAGCTTAGTGAAAAGTGACAAAAGGAACCCTTCTTTTTTGCATCATCCCACTTTTCATCCAGCCATCATAAAAACTTTTAAGCATTTTGTCCTTGAAGTATCTTCAAAAGCTTAAATGTCCTGATAAATTCATGTGATAGGCGTTTGGCAAATATGCAAAGAAAACAGAAACACAGAGGCAATTGATGAAAACGCATCAAAAAATAATTGTCTTCTATTTTAGGCCAGTACATCCTAGACCTAAATTCTTTTCTTCTCCAAAAGAATAAAGATTGTATTGATATTCAGATACTAAGTTAGAACAGATACGTGTTGCCATTTTAGACTTCTAAAGAGTGTGGAGATCTGTGGCTAAATGAATCTCCCCACTAGCAGAACAGTAGCAAAGATGCTGACTATGTGCTATTCATTATATAAACTAATACATTTGACAGCTGAGCTGAGACTCTCACTGTTACCTTCAAACTTGAACTTTGACTTGACCTAATCCCATATCAAATGATAACAGTTTACCATCTATCCTTGGTCAGCCCAATGGAAGACTTCAAAGGATAGATTTAGTAGCATATAGTTTGGCCTTGACATACGGACTGTATCTGTTCTTACTTAAAGAACAATAAAACCTTTTATTTAATTTCTCTTTTTTTTCTTGTTTTTTAACAGATGGAGGGCTGGTGTCTTATGCCATTCTGTCTCCCCACCTGGATGCCTTAAATGTGATAATAAGGGAAGCATGGGGTGAGCCCACCAAAAGCTCAGTTCAAGTTGGGATACAGTGAGAAAGGAAAGAAAATAGACTGATACCTGTCTTGTGTCATGGCAAATTAAAGACATTTAAGGCTGCCATAGGAGAATGAAGCAGAAATCAGCACTGACTTCTGAATTAACGGTGGCAGAACATAACAATGCAGGACTGGAGTGCACTGCACCCTCTCAAAGAAGTACAGATGCTCCATCAGTGACACCTAATTGAAAATGAACATTTCTGTCAGTCAGTTTATGTGGCACATTTCAAAACAGCAAACTGCAAGTCTAAACATCACAGGAATCACTTTCTGGTTACTGTTCCTCCTGAGATCTCACCTGGCTGAGTTTACCACAGGAAAACCTTCTTTGGGAAATTCAAAGAACGTGTTTCACTCTCACTGCAAAATTAACTATTTTGCTCTTTGCTGAATGAGCTTTTCATTATAATCCAGAGTTCAAAAGTTCTTTTGTGAAACACCTTAATACAGCCATGGCATTTTTTGTAACTCGGAGTAGTAGATTTGGTTAACATTTTTTAAGGGATGAAGGATTACTCAAATCACTTAGTCTGAGCTACTATCTGTTTAACACAGGGCAAAGGATTGAATCCCGTAATTCCAAAAGGAGAATATATTTTCATTACTCTGAAAATGTAGTGGAGTAGTAGTATGATTATAACAGGGATCGTACCAGTGCATGCTGACTTCTTTGTCTGCAGATGCTCTGCAGAGACAACTAAGGATGAGGTCTTCTCTTTTCACATCTCTGAAGTAACAAGCATATTCAGTAGTACTATAAAATAATAAATAGCAAACAGGTTTATTTTTAGTGGTCATTCAGAGTTTACTTATGCCATTTACATATGTGGACTTCAAAGTCCCCTTGAATTGCAGAACAGTGAAGCAAAACCTTATCAATGGTGCTTTTGTGTTAAGGTGATGCAAAAGCTTCAATCCCCAGTTACCTTTAACTTAATACTTTCATCCTAGTGAGTCCTGACATTAAGAAACTTGGGGAAAGACATGATGGATGGCAGGATGACACAAAAGCAAAAGATTCATGCATATTAGTAATTTATCCCTATCCCTTCCTGGTGTTTGTACCCCTCAGTAGATATGAAAAAGCAATGTAATTCTCTTCCATCCTAGCAAAGGATGTTGGATGAGTCACAACGGACAAAAATGCATCATAATGTTGTCGTGTCAATCAAAGCTTTGACAGACAATTCCAAGTCAATTGAGCAAAGATTTATGAAATTATGAACCAGTTTCTGCTCAATTAATCTCTGCATAGACTCCTCTAATCATATTTGAGAATATTATTTACCAGGTGAACCAAAACAAAACAAGAAATAGACAAAAATCAAATGCATCCGAACCAAATATATTTTTGTGTTTTCTGTAGCAAAGATAAAATCACTGCATTTTGTTTGGATTGAAATGAATCATTTTGGTAACTTCCCTCCCCCCCCCTTAAAAAAAAAAAAAAAAAAAAAAGAGCAGAGAAAATGAAAGTCTAAATTGTTACAAAAGTGCTGATGCCAACCTGCCCCATTGTCACCTCTGACTTCTATTCACAAATTGCAATGCTTGGGTAGATCACTTGGAATGGAACAGCCCTGTTTTCAGTCTCCCAGGACAGCACCCCAGCCCTGAAGCAATAAGGCTATTTGAGGTATGAATCTCTCCTAGGGACATTGTTCCACTTTGGGAAATAAGCATTTCCTAGACCAAAGGCTGAAACTTGAGTGAATATCTTAAACACAAGACCGCATAATTATTTTATATAAAACATATCTAGCTTGAAAGCTGCAATGTAATCTCAGCTTCAAAATGCACTCTGGATAGGGAGTTACGTACTCTTCTGACAGGAAGGGCTTGATTTAAATCCCTGTCATTGGTTCCTCTGTAAGAGACTGCATGACAACGCTTCCTTCAAGAGCAGCTCTGAGAAGCCAATTTTTCAGGAAATAGTGAGTGAGTGTGCATCTGCGTGTGTGCTGCAGCTTCTGAGCAGTCAAGAACTGGGAAAGGAGGATCTGAATGTGAAAACATCTGTCCTCTACCAGTACCTTGGGCACTCAGCTTGAGGCAAGCCAGCCAGCACCTAAACACCCAAATCCCCAACACTCACCTGAACCATGAGGGAATGGCACCTGCCAGTATTACAAAGTGGAAATCTTCAGAAAAGTGTTTGTTCATGTTAAGGGATGTTTCTACCTCCTTTTCTCTTACGGACATCTCTCCTATTCACTAGCACACTTTTACTGGTGTTCTTGTGGAAGTAAGCCCGTCTGCTTTGAGATAAAACCTGCAATGATGCTGGGATCAGCACTGGGGGAAAGGAAGCATCCAAAAGCCCTTTACCGAAGATCTCAGCTGGTCTAAAAGACTCAGTCTGCAGCTCTTCCAAAGGAAATCTGTTTTCTTAACGATCTGTCCTTTTTCGTCTGCAGAGAGAAAGTCAAGTGTGTTCTTGTACTCTATTTTAGTAAAATGGATGTGCAGTACTCACTTCATTATAACCACTGTGAGGATTAAAAGTAACTTGAGCAAATGGCCCCAACTCCTTGTAATTATCTTTTGAAGGCATTTGAAGACAAAAGAAAAAAAAAACCAAAACCCCCCAAACTAGCTCCAGAACAGCAGTGCTTGCCAAGGGACCAGTGAGCAGCTGGCAGGGGCTGTGGGCGCAGCAGTTCCCCCATGAGCCTGGCTCTCCCACACGGTGTCCTGGGCCGATGGCAGGGTGGCGGGACCCATGGCACAGGGAGGGTGCAGAGGGCCTCAGAGAAGGAGCTCTTCCATGGATGTGTGCGGGGTAAGGCTGAAAGGCCTCTGATGCTGCCCGCCTATGGCGTCGCTCAGCCCACGGGCTTCTGCGCTGACACCCCTCAGTCTCCAGGGCTTCAACAGGTCCCTAGCGCCACTGAAAAGGCAAAAGGAGGGGGTACGGGACGAGCAGTCGGTTATTCTTTCTGGCCTGGGGCCTCTGAACCATACTCCCAGATGAGTGACCCAGCTGGCAGAGCCCCACCTCTGCCCAGGCCCTCCTGGGGGGCACAGCCCTTCCCAGCCCTGGGGCCCCCTTCCCTCTGAAGTCTCTCAGCTGTGTAGCTCCTTCCCCTGTTAACCCTTTCAGAGGTAACGCAACAGAGAAGCAAGAAGCTGAGAAGGTTAATTGAGAGCACAAATATTCTTTTAAAAACACACCTTCAAACCGTGACAGTCCAGGCCTGTGAGAAGCTCCTGACTGCAGCTGTGTGCCCCCTTACTGCGCCGTGCCAGGGGGGCACAGCCCGGCCTGAGGCCTTGGGCCAACCCAGTACCGAGCCCTCTTCCTTCTGGCGGAAGACTAAGACCTCTTGCTTAAAGCTTGCTTTTCTTTTGAAAACAGTTTGTAGCTCCTTTCTTACTACTTGCTAGCAAAATTCCTCTTCTTCGTTGCCACAAACTGGCTGCAAGTGGAGTTCTCTGCAGACCCGACTCGTGGCACATCTCTACAGCTTTATGTAGGCTCCCGTCAGTACAACCACTCGGCCCTGAGCCCCGCTCTGGGCTCTTCTCAGCTTACTGAAAGGTCTTTCCACTACACCACTGGTCCCCACCGGAGTCAGTCGAGGCCTGTGGTTTATTGGTGGGACCTGGCTTTAAGTCCTGAATAAACGTGAAGATCTATTAAATAAGCACACTGCTTTTCTGCAATGTGGCACAGAAGACTACAAGGTCAGCGAGTAGTCCAGCAATGACAGAAATTTCTTTATGCAGGCAAAGGCCCACGGCTACATTTTTGTAAATGCTCCTTGTGGAGAAGGAGGCTCAAACTGGGTACATCTCAAGGGGCGCTCAGATACATGGAGCCACTTCTAGCTAACAGGGGATACTCCTCTACCTCTCCCTCAAATCCCCCAGATACCTGTGAAATCACTTCTCCAGCACAGAAATAGGTCTGCCTTAAGCCATGCCAGCCTGCTTGCCAAATTCACTGTGGTCAGAGCTCTGCAGTTCTGAGGAAAACCTGTAGCTTTTATGTAATAAAAAAGTAACTGACACTGTGTTTACCACCCCTTCTCAGATGATTTTTGCATCTGGATTGTTTCCAGTGTACATATATGGTTCATATATGTTTATAGCTTTATAAAGTTTTAAAAACTTTGGCAGTCTCTCAGCCAGAGCTGTGATGCAGGTCTGGTGTGTGTTTATGGGGCCTGAGCTGTGTACCAAAATACTGGGAAGTTTCAAGTGCCTTAATGGACTTGCAGGTGGAGCTAAGTGGAAGCTGTAACCCAAGTGAGGAGGATTTCTTCCATGTGTTAAAAACAAAGTTTTCCTACAACAACAAATTCCTGACAGCCTCACCGCAACCACTTAATTCACCTGATCCCAGGCAGCACACTCCTGCAGAGCCCCACAGCTGTCTGAATGGACACGCAGGCTGTCATCCCTCAGTGCCACCCCAGATCTCACACACCCCTGGCCCCTCTACAGCCCACGCTGCTTTGCACGTGATGATAAGCCTGAGTTACAGGGCTGGCCCACTCTCTAGCCTCCAGCAGCCTCATGTGCCATTACCACAGTCTTTCTCTGCCAGGTGGGAGGGCCCTTGGCATCACTTAACCCTGGCCTTGCTGTGCCTGAATCGTGGCAGACTCCACTGGGGGGTGGGAGAATGGAGCATCAGCAAGTGCCCATCTACTCTCGGATGCAGAATTTATGTTTAGTCTCAGCTTTGGTCCCACATCCCACCCCAAACATCCCTGGGCTACTTGTCAGTGGGTCCTCCTGCTCCCACCCTTGCTCTGTCCTTAGGCAAAATCCTACACAGTGACACACTCCGCTCTGTGAGTACCTGGCAGTTGCATTAGAAGTCTTTTTCTGAAAAAACTTCACCTCGCATGCTTGTACCTTAGCCCCTATATGGGCTACATGTACAGTAATATTGTGGCTCTACTGGTTTTACTGCCTCACTATAAAGGCTCTTGAAACCTGATAAATAATTTTTGATGGTAGGCCATAGCTGGCTTCAAGCAGGCAGTCCAGCAAGCAGTAGAGATTTTGCATATACAGCTATTAAGGTAACACGAAAGGTCAACTTATTTCCATGCTGCTACAGGAAGCAGTGAGGAGATAGAGACAGAACACATTTATGTAATGAGTTAATTACAATTAATACAAAGGATTAATATCTACTCAAAGAGTCTGTATTCAACACTGCCAAATCTAGGAATGCTGGACACTGTCATTTTTGCTCCTTACAATACCTGAGCATCCATTTCAAACCCTTTCCTGACAATCTAATTTCCCCCTTGAAATTTTTGAATGTGTAGGCACCGGTTTGGTCTCCCCTCACCACCTTCAGAAAATGAAGCACAGCTATTTTTACTAGCATTACAAAACACCTTTCATTTAAATCAGACTTGTAAAAACAACAGAAGACCTTTATTGCTTTTTAACCTTATGCTGAGCATTGTCATTTCCCTTTTTGAGAAAACATCCTCTATGAATATATATTTAGAATTCTTCCCACAAACTTATGAACTGATTGCAATCATAGAATTACTAGAAAACTGACAAATTTTAAACAAATATTTTGAAAGGTAAACATACCTGATCTTTTATTAATGATGTACTAGCAGCTTCCTATAAAATAATATCTATCATTTTGAAAAGACTAGATCCTCAAAATGCAAAGAAAACATATACCAGCTCAATGTCCATACTCACACAAAGAGGAAGGTTTCAAGAATGTAATGAGAGAGATTGCACTTATTGTTGCAAATAATTAAAGAATCAGAATTTGCTTTTGCACTATAAAGTACAAAGTTCTTGGAAACAGACTATTGAGTTTTCCCTGTTTCTTAAAGAGAGTTGAGAAAAGCTCCAAACCAAATCCAGTCTCAGCAACAGAGGCAGACACTGAAACCAGCACCATGCTGACTCCCAGCACCCTGCTGTAAGCATTAGGAAGTTTCCCTCAGATAAAGAGGCAGAAATGTGCTAATTTCTGCCCTTCATAACGCTAGCGGAGTCCTAGAATTACAGTTAAGGTGATGATACAACCTAGTTAGTCAATCATCTCATGTCTGCCCAGGTAATTATATTTTAACTGTTAAAGGGCTTTTGTAAAGGGAAATTGTCAGCCACGTGAATGCTTGGTTGATGCAGCACATGCATTTACTATCTTAAGGTGATTAACGTAATTCCCAGCCCAGGGGAGGCCAAATGACGAATTCAATACAACCCCTGGCATTTAAGAGCATCTGACCAAGAGAAATAATGCAGGACATACCCACTCTGCTCTTCATTTGTGGCAGATAAAGGAGTTTAGAGAAGAACCTGTATAACTTCCACTACAGATAGCTCCTTAGCTTTGACTGAACAGACTGAGGCTGTTTTACTCCACAAGGCCTCCACAGGGCATTAACTTTGCTCCTAAATAATTTAGCTGGTCAGTGAACAAGGAACAAATGCTTTTCAGGACTTGTATGAAGGACCAGGAGATGAAGTGGCATGTGCTGGGTGGGGATTTCATATGCAGTTTACCACTTAGCATGTAGTGCTGCACAATATGAACAGTGTTGCTGGTCCCGTTTCCCTGCCTTTAAAAGGAAGAGGGTACCTGGTACCTAGATATGAATTCCTCCTCCTAAGGCCATAAGGCTCAATGTTTGAAAAATAGCTTAGGAACGTTGGAAGAAAGATGTACGAAATCATTATTGATCCCAAATGTTTTGTATACTCTGTTGCTGCACTCAATAAAACACTCAAATATAGAACATGTTTCTGCAAAGCCAGCATGCAGAAAATTCTCTATTGTCTCTTTCTACTCTATCAAGCAGTCCATGGAAATCTTTAGAGTCCCTGGTCAATACTATTTAAAACATCAAGACTGATTTTACACTCCACATTCTTTGTAATTTCTCTTTCTCTCAAACAGGTAGTACACTCGTGGGAAGAATGCCTTCCTGTGGATAACTGGCTAGCTGAAAAAGTTCACATAGACATAGTCCAGCTGGCTGGACAAAAATGCACATCGCTCTCAGCTTATATGAAGTAAAGCAAAAATACACTATCCTTGGCTGTTCTTGTTACACAATATCAGGAAGACTGAGGTGGGAAAAGAATGTTGCAGGTGGGAACAGATAACTACAGAAGAGAAACTAGGGGTGGACTTGATATTTAGGCAACTAACCAATAATGAGCTTAACTTTTGTAATATGTATGAGCTAGTTATAACAAGGCATAAAAGGTGACTGTAAGGGACAATAAACGAAGCCTGGTGATCACTCATATTGAGTGACTGTGTCTTCCCTCCGTCGCGACACCTTCCCTTCATAATTATAACACACAAAGCTTCAGGCATGCACATTTGAGGTGAAGGCCTAAAATTCTGAAGGATCTCATTATCCTTCCAACACAAAAAGACTTTCCTGGGGACCACTGCTTTTCTGTGAAGGGATGTGTATTTTGTTTCCTTTCAATGTTACAGTAAAAGATAATGTCATGACCACCTCATAGACTTACTGGTAATCCATTTCATGAAAAATCAAATCCACCCACTGTATAAGCGTACATTTATTATAATACAAGAACCCATACAGGGTAGCCTAGAAGCAAACTGGTTCCAGTTTGTCGCTCCCAATCATTCAGCTTCCACTGCATGTCTCTTGGAGTCATGGGGCAAGCCAAGTGCATCTTGACAGCCCTGGAAATTACTCTAAACCAGTTCATCATATTCCCCAACACTTCTGATTACAAAGTTAATAGCTTGAAATGGACATTCTGGAGTTAACCCTGTGACCTGCTTAGCAGAAGAGCAGCAAAGTGTGGTGCAAGCGCCATGCTGAGAGTGACAACACCTAGTGATGCTTGAGGCTCCAGTACTAGAAGCAATGCCAGAAAATGGAGGTAATTGAGGGGATTTCATTTCTTCTTTCGGCCTGCATAAGTTTGCTTTCCATAATTGACTTTCACATGCAACTTATGATGTGTATTTCTCAATAGGAAAATACCAGTGATGAGGGGCAATGATGCAGCTTGATCAGGTATTTGGCTAATTCTCTACTGTCTGAAGGCAGAAGGGAATTTCTCAGAGAGTGTAGGGCTCTTACAACAGAACATATATTCAGAGCTGCCCAACAACTACTTTTGGCCAGTACCTGAATGATTCACATCCAATCCAGTAACAGATGACATTACAGTATTATGGGCCAGGGAAAAATATTTATTTCTTAGATAAAAAGGGGCTTTAAAATTTCCTTCTGAAAACAAACACCACCACCACCCCGACCCCTGTTTAAAAAAAGGGGTGTACACTCAGCAGGTTTAGCCAGCTCACCACAGGCTCGAATGAGCAACACTGGCACAGCAAAGGGGGCAGGAACACGTAACTAGGGAGCAGCAGAAGGAAGCAGGACTGTGCTACTGACCCCATGAACCCATTAGATTAACTTTGTTGTAAAGCGAGTCTGCTCTCTGACTGGCATCCAGGCTATCTATAGAAACATGTGAGACAGGAATCAACTGAATGAGTCTCATTCTCCAAGTGTAAGACTTGACAGGTCTGAATGTGGGTTTCAAATGCCTGAACAAGGAAGAAAAGAGATTCTGGTGATGAAAACTTTTTGCAGAACAAAAAGATTCCAACCTGAATCCACAGTGTGTAAAGCATTATGGACATCTTTTTATCTTTGGAAATGATTTTACAGTTAACTGAATAACAGCTCTGAAAACAAAGCCTCTTTTTATTCTCTCTCCTTGCATTTGCAATGGGAAGGATTTGAAGAACTGTATTTGATCCACTAGGTTGAGGAACTCACTGCACTGTACATTGGTTTAGTGTACTAAATTTAGTTGACTTCTGTCTCTTTCAATTACCCCTCTAAAAAGGACAGGTGAAAAATGTCTCCCTTTATATCATTTTGTTTGCTGTTAATTCTTCTCTTCTGTTGCTTGCTTGTTTTTTAGGGTAGGCAGAACAGAACAGCTTAAGGGGGAAAATAGCCCTATAAAAAGCTCTTTTGCTGCATTTGAGCTTGTAGAGTCTTCCATTTCATATTTATATCTCATCAATAAAGTGTCAGGATTGCTGATAAGAACTGAAAAGTCAGATGGAGAATGGACTGAATCTTAACTTTAGTAAAATAGGCTCACTGTAAGAAATCCTGAATGTAAAAATAAATTCCCATGCATGCTATCCTCATCATTAATGGGAAGCAAAACTAAATACAGGTTTTACATAATTAATCCACTGACTTGCCCATTTCTTCCACAGCAAAGAACTGTAGAGGAATAGCATGCCCTAATTCTTAGAACTGTGCTCCACGTCAGAGGTGCTCTTAGACATTTGAGAAACAGTTTACATTCCATTTGGTATCACTTCTGTGTATGCCCTCTGTAGGCTATGTGCTACTCTTAACACCCCTCGACCTCTCAAAAGGAGCTAGAAAGTAGGCATGAATTCTGGGGCAGGTCTTGAACTCAACTTTTTCTTTGCAAAGGATACAACAGTGAGAGGCAAAAGGTTTCTGACTGTGAAGTCCTCTAATGACCAAATGGTAATCAAATACTTTGATGAGGAGGAAGCAAAAATATTAATGTATTTTAGTGATCTGTTTAAATTTCCAGAACAGTAATTGTTGAATTTGACTGCTATCAAAAACCTTGTTCTGAAAACAGAAAGATGCAGCAATGATTTGTTCTGAGTTTCTTCAGAGTCTGAATGATCAAAGACATATTGAAGTTTAATTTCTCCACCTTTTTTTCAGTGTTAGGACTGGGCTGATACTCCACAGGGACCAAAAACAAACAAACCCCCCCACCCAAAACAACAACAAACGAAATACAACAACAAAACATTTTAGCCCCTGTCAAGCTGCAAAACCCAGCTGACCCACAGTGATCTAGTGGGTTCCCCAGTACCTGTGCAGGACTCTTACTTCTGGTCCCAGGGCTCTGAACATTGCAAGCACGGCCCTGGTTAGACATCAGTTGTATGATCACAAGTGCACCAAATAGCAGTTAACATTGTCTGCACTTAAAGGGGGAAGAAATGAGGTTGAATAGAACTGACAGAGATGAAGGAAAGACCCAAGGTGGATGGCTCTGTCTTGTTTTGTGGTGAAGAGGAAGCAACAAGGCAACCATTGCTGTGGGAAAGGCCCACACCTTGGAACTTCAACCCTAGGCAAGAATCAGAGAGCCTGTCCAGGAAAGCAATTCCATTTCCTCAGCTCTAAGCACAACGCTCTGGTGTGCCCTGGCCTGTTTCAATGCCTGCCAGTGCCTCAGGTCTGCTGTGGCTCATCTCATTTTCAGTGCTCTTCAGGGCAATGCCAATTTCAATAAAGCTAATAATTAGCTTAATGAGGCTAAATAATTAGTCTAATAAAGCTAAACTACTGGTTGGAATAACCAAAAAAATCTCTTGGAAGGCAGAAGGAGGAAGTATATTGACATGAAGTAAGCAAAATACCTGATAAAAGAAAATTCACTTCACCATCAGCACTCAACATCTCACATTCTAGTACCCGAGGTACTATGCACACGGGTAAGAAGACAACCACCTCTTGAAAGAGCTTAAAACAAAGCCAACAGGCAAAAAATGTGAAGAACACAGCAAAACCATGACACATTTCAATACATTTGTTTCTCGTGCCTGTGGTTCCTCATTGCCTTGCTCACAGTACCTTGAATTTCAGAATGTCAAGTTCAAGCACAAGTTCTGTGGGTTAGCTTAAGAGTTACAGTCTTGCAGCATGCAATTTCATTAACAAATTGCTCATTCTTTGTTAGGGCCTCTCTTGCAATTTCGATTCTATCACTGCTCTTAAAGATACATCAGCAGTGTGCTAAACAGCCAAAAATATCATCATCTTTCTTGCAGGCAAGGGGTGTATTTTTAGAGGAACATAAACCTGATTTTCAGTGATACTGGATAACTGCAGCTCTTACTGGCTTCAAATGATATCTTGGGCGCTACCACCTCAGAAAACTCAAGCTTTCCATAGAAACAATGGAATTCATCCCCAAAACAGAATAGTTTCCACACAGAGAAAAAAGTATTCTGGTCAGATTTCGAGAAAACCTTGTGTTGCACTTACACCAGAAATGGATGACAAGTTTCAAAGCTGTTTTTAGGAGGGCTTGGACTTGAGGAAAGGAAATAAGCAATCAGTGAGGTAACTCACTGCCACACATGGAACCAGCTAATGTATGAAGATAACAGAGGCAAAAAATGTTGTCAGTCTCTAAAGTGGTATATCAAGTAACATTTGGTCTGGGTAAGAGAGAGTTTTAAATTCCACCTCATCCCAGGTTTGACAACACTGATTAAAAAAACCTCAAATCCTACAAATTACTGATCATCAGCTCCATCGGTGACGAAAGGAACTAGCTGTTAGACCATGTCCAGATATTTTCAGCACCATATTGTCTTCTGAATGTGGTGCCGTTTACTCTATACCTTTCTCTATGGCTATCACCAAGCATTATTAGAAGTGAGTCAGGGACTGCACATTTGCTAGTGCAGAACCACCTTCACCATTCCAAAGGAAACATTTCCATAATGACAGATGAGTGAGAATGCAGGAATAAAGGCATTTTTATAGATATATCTGTTTCCAGAAAGGAATTCAGTTTATTAATAAGACTATTTTTGTTGAAGTTTAGCAGCAGATAGACAAAATTAGCTGGAGGGTTACTTACTTTCAAGTAGATCCAGTGTTCCACTCCTCTCCTGGCAGAAAAGTACCTTCAGGTTTTCAAGGCACAGATTGTGTATTTCTTGTGGTATGAACTAATTTCTTTTAACATTCAGCTGTGCAACTCACCAGTTCCAAGAACTGCGTGTTATAGTTTGCATTCTGAACAAAACTAAGTACCTTCCCTTCCAGGGCTCTTTTGTCTTCTAAATGCATCCTACTTGGTTGTATTTCATGTTACTGTGTTCTCACTGCTTCTCTATAAATGAACTTATTAATCCTTAATTTTCTAGGTTTCTTGCTCCATTTGCGAAAGAAGCATTTTTCTTCTCTCAGGAGCTGCAGATGCAGATTACCACTGTGCCAGCTTCTTCCTGTCTGGAGTGGTTTGGCAAAAGGAATTAGTTCAGGAAAGTTCATAAACGTCTATTTTCTTTTCACTTCTACTACACTCCACAGCTGTCTCACTGTGCTCTTGTCACTTTTCTTTCGAGTATACTTATGAAAACCCATCACAGCAGCTAAGGTCTGCAGGGTTGGAAAGCTGACCTTCCAACACAAGGGGCAGAAATACGGGAGGCAATCTTTCTCCCATCAAGTAACAGTTCCTCCACAACTCTTTTACTGTTTGGGATATCCCTGAGAAAATGCAAAACTTCAATTTTGGCTTGTTGCAGCATTCACAATGATGGAGAAAAAGCTGTCAGGATTCACTTGTCAGCAGCTTAGGCAGTTGTGGAACTTGAGGTCCATTTGAAAATGCTTCAGTTATTTGTATGCAGTAGACCTAGATGCAAGGGCATTAAAATCTGGCATGAAAGCCTATATGAGCAGGATATGCTCTAGTCTGAAAGAAGACAGGTTCTGATTGAGATAAGATGAAACACAGACAACCAGAAAGAAGTACAAGTGCAATACTGCTGGTTGACTTCATGTTTAAAAACATGGCACATCAGTGCAGAGAAAAACTAGTCTGTAGCATCCAATTAGAGCTGCTGCATTTTTCTAAGCTGTCCGGCTTACTCTGCATCCAGGCAAAACAGTTCACAGAAATAGTATATTCCCTTTTTTATGTATCACTTCAGGAGAAAAGGAAAAAAGAAACAACAGACAACAAGACACACAAACCCCCAAAACTGTTGCTATAGAGGTATCATCTACAGAGATAAAGAAGGCCTAAAATGAAGCAAGAATTTATAGAATCACCTTTCTAAATCTTCAGTTGCTCAGTCTTGAAAATATGGGGGAAGAAAACTGAAATGCATGTGAGTTAGCATGCAGTTGCATAAAGCTATCCATGAGATCAACTAGGACTCTAGGAATTTCCAGAGAAGTTGATCCCACCACATCTGCTTTCTCCCTACCTGTGAGAAAGGACATCATGAATATCAACCTTCAGACAGATGAGATTCCTTCTCCCTTTGAGTACTGCATCATCACAGAGAGCCCAGCACCCCCAGAACAGCAAGAGAGATGAAGGAACTGACACTTCCTGCCACAGAGCATTTCCAGTCGGTTTGATACTGCAGGTCAGCTACAAGCAACAGGATCCAACTCATGTTCAAAGAGCTCCAGCTCTACGTCTTACTGAACAATGGAAGTGGTGCACTCTGGAAACTCTAATTTAGATGTCCCACTATATATGCTGGTAAAAGCATATATATATATATATATATATATACACACACATATATATACACACACACACACTGATTATTCAGACATAATCTGGGGTTTGCCTCACACCTCCTGCAATGAAGCTACTGATACTTACCTATCGTCACACATACAGGGCATTGCAAACCAAACCATCCTTGAAACAACTCATCAGCAACTAGTAGACTCTGTATTAAAACTGTAGCAGTGTTAATATTTGATGTCTTCACAACAGTAAAGATTTATTTATTTTTTTAAAAGCAGAAAAGTCTGAGAAAGCCATTATTTGTCATGGGATGATCCAAAGGCTGTTAATCTCCTGTCTACACCTTAAAGAAAGAAAAGAGGAGAAAAATCTAATTTAAACAAGTGTTATTAGAGATAAAGAAATCAGACTAATGTTACATTAAATTATTTGGGAGGCTGAGGTGTCCAGCCATGGTCCTCAGTATAAAAGAAAATTATAGGGTCTATCAACTAGAGAAGCGGTGCTCTGAGCCTATGTGCTGGCATGCTTACAGTTTTTTTAATGTCTGGCAGGTTGTTTTACAAACTATACTCAGCAAGATGGCAATTCCACCACAAGGTGCTTCAGATGGTTTTGCTAATAATTTTGATCAGCTGAAATGGAGAAAAACATAACTTCATTTATTTGGCTTTTCCAGAACCTGTCAAGTCTGAGCAGAACCATTAATTTCCCCCTTCTGCATCTCCCCCACCTTCTTCCAGAAAAGACGCACTTCAATTTTATTTTTTTTCTACAAGTATTCTGCATAATCAGCCTTTTTTCCCAAAACAAACTTTGGTCATTCTTTGTTCACTTCCTTTGCTAGAAGGAAGTGCCATTTCTTGAGAATTTTCATTGGAGGCTGGTACTGCTACTGCTGCAAACATGGGAGTGCTAACCACACCTACTGGCTTTTGTTTTAAGAGCCTTTTAACCAACTTTGTTAATGGACCGAATGCAATTTAGATATGGAACTTGGCTAAAATGTAGCTTCAATTGGCTATTAAAATTTAAGAGCCAACTAAGATAGCTAATTACAAAAAAGCTCCAGTGATAATGCTAAGCAGAATTAGTAATAGCAAATGACAGTCTGTCTAGTCTTATTCCCAAAGGGAAAGAAACTCTTAACTAAGAAGTCAACCAGACAATGTGCAGAAAACCTAATTGCATTACTGTTATTATGGCATCCCAAATCTGGCAGCTCACTAGGATAAAACAGTGAGTAAAGTCTGTCAAACTACTCAGGAAAGCAACTGACCCCCTTCTGAATGCTAGCTGTAACAGACATCGGGAATTACGTTATCATTTTATATTAACTTATTGGGAAATATTCCTGTAAAAATTAGCAAAGCAGCACCATCTAAAAAATATCTTATACCCATCCTGAATTTGATTCTTTCGCCAGATATTTTAGATTAAGGAAAAAAAATAGAAACAATCTGTCTGCAAAGCGTTCAAGCACTAAAAGAAGCATTCCGTGCTTCATTATCAATAGCCTCATTACACCATCAGCTGAAGTGCCGACTAGCTCTCCTGTGAAGATTTATCATGTATAGTGGCCACTCTGAAACATAGGTAGCGGAGTCTTTTACATTCCCTACTCAAGAGTCTCCCTGCTGTGCTGTAAATGTCAGTCCGTTTTTTTCACGGCTGTGCGCACAGATTGGAAACAGCAGGAGAGCTTGGGAGCATGACTGCAATACCAGTAAGGACACTTGTCTTCACGGCACTGCTCACGTGGCTCTGGGAATGCAGGACCCGGCTGTTCTCTAATATTTACACACACCTGGAGCCATCAGGAGCAGTAGATGCAGTCTAAAGGCAGCTTGCTTCTTTTGTGTTGGGGGCTTTACTTTCAAACAGGGATGGCAACAAAATCCTACTGTTTCCCTATCCCTGTTCTGCAAAACAACACACATGTGTGCAAGCACATACAGCATGCAGTATGTACAGTAGCACTGCAGGGATTATCACAGCCTTCCGCTTCGCTTATCCTGACCATCCCACGCTTTAAAACATCATTGCAGTTCACAGTGAGCCAAAGACATTCTTGCTTGCCGAGACTGTAGTTTTGCAGTCTCTTGTGAGCAACGGCAAGCCCTGAAACAACATTCACCTAGGGTGGAAAGCACCCTTTTCTTCGCAGAACACTTGCCAGTACAAACTTTTTCCAGGACTTTTTTGGGGTGGGAAGAGGCAGGGGTGGCTTACGAAATCTGCACCTCAGAACATTCTTTTCAAATATATGGAAATATCTGTGTTCCCTGCATTTGGCTTTGGCAGTCTCAAAAGAAAACACACTGCTTGTAAACTTCAAAATAAAGAGAGAAAGTTTACTGGTAAATAAGTTTCTAAAACAATTAAAATGTCAAACAACTAAAGTACAAAAGAATGACATTAACTTTGAGTATGCAAGACAGCAAGAGAATACAATATGCTTTCCTGACAACAGTTCTTCGGAATAGTCTGACATACTTTTTGAACAAAACGATTAAATGAAGTCATTAAAATGATAGTTTGGTTTGAGGAGTTTTAAATATGAGAGAGGCTTTAGCAGTCCTGTTTTTGCATCTGAAATGAAAAGAATGCTATGCTTAAAGTCACCAGCCACACTTTGCTGATTGAGTCTGTATAGCAGTCAGAGTAGAAACGAACTTTTAAATATGTTATTCCAGTTTTATTTCAAAACAATGGATTCCCTTGTTTTCAAAACATAACCTCAGCATTCATTCAGCATTTTATGCTACAACATATTTATTTCAGTAGCGATTCAGACATAAAATCAAGCTAGCAGAGCACTGGACATCCACACAAATACACCACCCACTGGCTCATATGCATTCGTTTTGGTTTGCCAAGCTTCATAAAGCACTCTCCCTGATAAGAATAATGTTCATGCCCTGTTTTGGGTTTTTTTTTCAGTATCTAAATGTAAAGTAGTGGTATTTCACACCAAAATTAAACACTGCATTTTTTTACTTACAACTCTGAAAACAAGACTCAAAGCCAGGCAAGGAAGTACTTTTAAGAAAGGTTATGGAAGGTTACATGCTTCTCAACTATGAAAAAAAGGTAAACCATTATTTTGTTATGAGAAGCACATGTGAGTCAAGCTTCCACTGGAACTAGACACTTTACAAAATTAATAATTACAACTTTTCACTAACATAAAAAGAAAACCCAAGGGGGCAGTTGAGAATGGACCTTGGGTTTTGGTTTGTTCTTTTCTTTGCCCTGGGCCCTATGTCTGAAATGCTGGTCTCCTCCTTTCCAGAGAAAATCTGAGTAATTAGAAAACTGACACAAACACAAATACTATGAAAAAAATAACTAACATTCACTACCTGTTCTCCAAATAATTGTTTAAACATATTTTGTAACAAACTGGAATGCAAGGATGTGATTTTTGTCTTACATTCTCTTTTTTTAATTCAAACACTTGAAAAATATTTAAAAGGTGTCTCTACCATTTCAGACTTCCTCTTGGTGTACATCTAAGTGGCCCTCAATAGGACTTACTCAAAATTAGAAGAAATCAGATGCACCACCACTGTTCTTTATAAAGTACCCACAACAAAAGTAAATAAAGCTTTATTTCTACATTATAAAGCAGAAAAAAGCACTTTAGTTTGCCTTTAAGATATGGATTTGTGTATATAAAGAAAACACATCCTCACTTCAAAGTTGGCAAAACTGCATTTGTATTGAAGTATTCGTAAATTGTGCAAATATTTTAATAAAACGGCTATTTAATAAACATCTATTTTAATAAAACATGTATTCTTCAAAACAGGTACAAACATCATTTCAGGATTCATCACTTTAAAAGGAATGAAATAGATTCCAGTGCTACAGTAACTGAAAAAAAAAGACAACCCAGAGGTAAGCCAAAGAGCAACTTAATCTGTTGTTCCATCTATAATTTACTTCTGGACTCCCCTTCTGGATGCTGTGCCTTTCTTGGCTTTTGGTGAGGTCATCTTCCGCCTTCTGGTAGCTACTGCATCAGCAATTCAAACAACAACAACAAAAAAAGACAAGACTTTCTAAAAAAATAACAGAAACAGATCAGAAGAAAATACGTATATTCTTAAAGAGGACAGATTGACTCAGATCATGCATTTAGTTTTGACGGGGGGGCAGGCGGACACATGACAGGGACTCAGAAGAATTTACCACAACTTCTGGGCACAACATTCTTTCCTGAAAAACATGTTGTACAATTCAGCTTCTCAAACGGTAGCATTGCATACGTTGGAGCCAACTTAATAGCTCAGGTCCACTAAAGGATGAAGAATCAGATCCTCTTCAAAACCTAAACCCCTCCTTCCTCCCCACGCACCAACTTTCAGTTCCATGATCCCTCCCAGCATTAAGCCATTTTTGGTGCTCTTTAGCCCTTCCGCTAAGCTGATCCAGCTCCACAATCTGGCAAAGAACTTTTCTTTGGTCTAATAGTTTAGCGAGCTGCAGCATCTTAGAGCATTCTGAATGAAGCTTATACAAGGGAGGTGGAAGGCACACAGGTAGAAAAAAGGAAGATTTTTGTTTGGCACTGTTGAGCTGTTAAATCAGCTCAGCTATCGGTGCAACTTCACCTACAAATTTCAAGCTATTATTTGGCAATATTGTATTAGCAAGTGTAGCAAACAGTGCCATCTAAGTAAGATTCCTAACAAACTTGGCGGGCAGGTTGTTCAAAAAGACCATACTCAAATGCAGCAATAAAAAACTTTGATTCTTTCCTGCCCACTAACAGGGAAAAGGGGAAAAAACCCCAACAAAACACCACAGCTCATTTCTGTAAATCACATTCAACTGTAGTCACTTTGAGGAAAAAATATTACTTACCATAAAAATTGCTACCATTTTCACAAATGCAGTAACAGTAATATGTTTTTCATCTCTTAGCCACAGTATTATTTGGTTTACATTTTTTTTATCCTGATGTCACCCTTGAAGTCAGTATGCCTAACTATTTAAGTTCTTGCTTGTAAAACTATATGTAACTCTACAGTTCCTGTTAACCTTTTAATCTGGATTACTGACAAAGAAAAAAAGATAAAATTGAGTTTCATGGAAGTCTGTAAGAAAGAAGCTGTTTGCGTAAGGCAACAGCCTTTGAGCAGTATGAGTCACTAATTGTCCAAGCTCAATGAGTATGTCTGGGGGAAAGTAAGAGGTAGAGAACAATACAAACCAAACCCAAACAGTTCTGAGTCTACCCAAAGCCAAAACCACACCAAGAAAAGCAGCAAACTACTGCAAACAGTTTTGCTTTCCTGTTTGCTTAATTTTACACACCTTAATTTGCTCTGAAAATGTTGATTTGAAATTAAAAATACCAAAATTTGCTTTGAAGAATTCTAGTCTTGAAAATAAAATGGAGAATGAAAAAATATTCTTGTTCCTTTTTTGTCCAAAAGCACTTGCTGCAGTCAACACATAACTATAAAAAAATTGCCAGACGATACATCTTTGATTAATAAATCACTTTAAAAAAACCAACACAACGGACAGCTCTGGTGATAGTCTCTCATTGAGCAGAGCAGCTTTACCAATGAAAAATATGTTCTGGCAAAACACAACGCTGCCTCCCCCCCAGCTGCTATGTAAAAATCATTGTACCATTCTGGTACCCTTACGCAGCTAAAAGATACACAAGCAGGTATCATAAACGGAAGTAGTAAGTTAACTGTGTAAATCTTTCCTTCTCTCAGCTAAATTCTGGTTTATGTTCAAGAATTATTTTATAATTTTCAGAGTCACAAAATACAAAAGTATTTCAGCTACTATAACTGTGAATTCTAGCAATAGACGGTTCTCCTGAGTTTTCCAATGGAGTATTCAGTGGTATGTAGGTCAAGCTGTCCTACCAACTGCATGAGCTGTAAGTTTTCCTCTCTCCACCTCTCCCGAGATTTTTTTTTTCCTGGCATCTTTGTATTGCAACAGAAAGCAGAGAACGACCCAAGTTTTCTCTTCAAGAAAATACAATAACCTGATCTTTTCCCCTTTCATTAATCCTCACTGGTTATGACTGAGGTAACCGTGATTTTTCTTCTCATCCAATCATAAGACTGTGTGATCAAACACGGCAAAGACAGGTCAAGTTCATGGTTCTACTATCACAAAGATGGTCAATATGAAAATGATGAACTTCAGTAGGAAGGTGTTGGTTTATAGAGAAAAAAAGAAATGAGTTACCAGATTTTCACATTTGTATTTCAAGAATGTAGTATTTCATGGTTGTCACAGACAATACAAGCAGCTGCAGCTCACCCATTCCTCATTCAGCAAGAGCTTACCCATTTCTAGTGCCTATGCTGGAACATGAAAAAGGAGAAGACAGATGCCCTGTCTCTGATTTGTCCTTTATGTTTATTGCATTAATGAATTGTTTTCAAGGCTTTTCTAAACAAACCATGATCATGGAGAATCTCCAAGTGAATCATAACAAAAAAGGGAAAAAATCCTTGTCATGGTTCTTCTATTCATAATTTCAAACTTCAGCAGCAGAAAGACTCTCTTAAACTAATTAATTATGTTCAAGTCAGAATGACTGCTCTGAACCCAGGTTTATCTTCAAACTTTTCAGCTATTTCAGAACTAAAGGTCTTTTGTACCAAAAAGCTTGTCTGTGTTTTCAAAATTAATTAGTTTGATAACATATACTGCCCCCTCCCCACAAACTTTTCGTGTGGGAGAAATGCCAACTCTGTTCCTGAAAACAGGAGAAGTCCTGTGTGGGCAGCACCGAATGAGGACACAAAGCTATTACAAGGGAAGGAGAGAGTTTTTATAAAGCAGCTTAAACTGAATTAGGTTGAAACAGCAATTTAAATGCGGGAAGAACTATATAGGCAAACCCAAACCAGATGGTGTCACTGCACAGCTTGCTTTGAGACTGGAACAAAGTTCAGCAGAGGCATAGAGTCTCACAGGCTCTAGAGGAATTATTAGACGAGTTGACTGTGATATCTGTGAAACCAATATCATAAAGCAACTTTAGAAAAGAAGCCCAGCAGTACTGTGTATAGTTTTGGGCTCTATCCTTCAAGAAAGTTCTGAGCAAAATGGAGGTAGGGGAAATACCAGGAGTGGTGATCATGGTTTCTAGCTTTAGGAAAAAATAAATAAATTGAATTTAACGAGTTTATCTGAAGAAAGGAAAAAATTAGAGAGAGATGTGATGTGCAAATGTGTACCACATGTGCAAAAGGTTGCTGCATAAAATGAGAGCAATTTTCATGTCCACAGTGGATAGGACAACGAATAAGCTTAAGGGAAATTTGTATTAGGTACTGAAGATATCAGAAGAAGATACTCAGCCTTATGGAATCCTTTTTAGTAGTAAGGACAGTAAAGTATTGCAAGTGGTGTTGACCGGGGCTGTTTTAAAACCTTAATCATAGAGGTTTTAACAGAAAATACTGGCACCCGTGTAGAGAGATAAGCCTGTCCTTAGGCTGGTGTATAGAGCAGGTGACCTCTTGTCGTCCCTTCTCCTCCTGTTCTCCAAATCTACATACACTGTTTTAGAAACACACATAAGTGTTATAAGTAAGAGAAATAAAACTGTACTTGAATCAAAAAATGAGAGTTTTTATGAAATGACAGAAGTTCCTTTGGTAAAAATAAGCAGACACTGGAGTCCCGAGTTTCCCACTCAACTGCCTGTTTTGATGGAAATGAAGACAGTGAGAGATTCTGAGCAAGAAAACGCAGCTAATGAGCAGATGAAATCAGGTATGATTTAGGTGATAATGGTGACTTCTAGGTTACATCATAGGCTAGCATATTTGAAAACATACATTTTCAGTCATACAGATTTTTAGACTCTAGGCAAACATCAGTAAGTGAAAAACCTCTATTGCAGGCGTGCCGGAGGTTAGCAGCTGCGTCACTTGCATATGCTGAATTTACACCTGACAGAGACTGAGTACATGCCGGTCTCTGTAAAATGGCTGAAGAGTTCCAGGAATTCTAGTTAATACAAGCTCTTGAACGAGGCTTGTAGTAATCATCATTAAAAAACACACCTAATACCTTTCACCCTCGAAAGAAGCATATGCATCCAAGTACATTGACCACACACCACCAGGTTTCCTTTCTTTAAAAAAAATAACCTAATGTGTGTTTACACATGCGTATAATCTCACGCAGACACTCTGCTGTATGTTTATCGATTTAAGAATTAAGGTCAACAGACTGGGCATGTTGGACCAGGTGCTGAAGAATTCTCAAGTGGTTTCTGGAAGAGATGTTCTCTAGACTCCACATAGATGGAGATAAATCATCTTTTCTGTATAGATACCCAGTGTGCTACAGCAGGACACCTATGACAGAACCGACGTTTCTTTAATGCTGGTAACTTCATGCCACATACACTGAACTGCCACAGTCAAGCTGAGAAGCGATGAAGTAGGAATGAGAGGATCGCTATGACCTAACACAACTCTCCCTAGTCAACTAGATATGATCTTACATATGTCACTAGATCAGATAAATCAATCCAAGAATATGTTTTGTTCATAGTCTAAGTAACTAATTGTGGACTTGTAACCTCCGGAGGAAACAAATTTAGGACACTGTTCTTCAAAATTCCTCCACCGACCACAGCGTCACTTTTTACTTGCAAAATGTGTTTCAGTCATATTTCAGCTGCCTCTGATGGTACCAAATAACCAAGTCATGTTGCTGGATGGCTCCATAAGAGACTCTTTTCCTTCAACAGCCCCTTAAAAGGGTTCTACAATCATCAAACTGAAAAGGGAAAACAAGAGAATAGAACCCATACGATTGCTATTTACGTCTGGAAGGAGTAAGGAAATGAGTAGCGTTGGAAGCTGAAAGACTACACTCAGCATCCAGCTGCAAGCCTCAAATGGGAACAGAAGCCAGGCTGTGCAGCATTTGAGGAGAGTTAAGCATCACACTAGTCTACCATTCCCAAATCAGTTTGGGCAGTTCAAATACGGTACCAAGGAAGAGCTACTTTTCTTTTAAGATAAAATTAGGAAGAGTATGTAGTCCTCTGACAAACCCTTTCCCAACTTGGCCAGGGAACACTGCACAGCTGATAAACCTTGTAGTATAACACTTCTTAACCAAGAAATCTTCAGTACTTTGAAGGCTGTTGAAGGAACTGCAAGGGCAACAAACAGTAGTTTTGCTTATTTGGCATTCTCTCAGCAGTTCTCTTCCTCTACAAAAAAACCAGAAGTATGATTCAGAAAAAAGAACAGAGAGACCAGAAGAATGCAAATATGGATGGGAACTCCAGGAAATATGATTGCGGGGTGGGGATGAGAGAGGGGAAAGTAAGTTTGAAGAGTTATGGGATGGGATTTGGCTTTCGGTGCACTGTTCCTTCAAGCCCTCTGTTTCCTGCAACAAATGAAGCTGACGTTTCAGTATTATCGTATGGAAAAACATCAGGACACAAGAACATATTGTTTGATGACTTTAGGCCTATGTATTTCCTAAAGATAACATCAAATCTATGAGTGCTGTTTTAAGAATTTTAAGATAGAATTGGTCCAGATAAAACTGACTTACTTCCATTTGTAAAAATTGCTTTACTGAAGACATTCCAAAACACAATTGTCCGTACACATATAAATCAGCAGTCACACAGAGCACGTGTTTAAAATATCCCTCTTCACCTCCACAAAGCAATCTGAAGGAGGAACAAAAGTTTAATTCAAATATATTACTTGCAATCTTGAAAAAGGTTACTACCCTGTAAAAATCTGAGTCACTGCAGTACAATTTTTCTTTCTTTACTGTAGAAAAATTTCACTTGCAAATTTTATATCCGAGTTTGAATTGCAACACTTGTTCAGCATACTGCAATACATCTGCAGGTTACATAAAAACAACAAAAAAGCAGACATCACTTTTATGCTTAAATGATTTAGTTCTACATGTAAAGTCATTATACAAAACCTTAATCCATGAAAAATTTTCCTCAGAAGGTTTTTTGTTTTGTTTCTTTTGTTTTAACACTTTTTTATTAGCAGCAAACACAAGACAATCCTGTGAAGTGTAACGCGGAACTTAAATGTATTTACATTTTAAATGTTTTTAAATGCTAGAAGCATTCTGAAGACATTGTATAGAAAGAAACTTAAAATACAAAGCAAGACTAAGTAGAAAACTGTTCTAAGCAGAGACAGGAGTAAACAGGAACACTCATACTTCACATCTTGGACATTAATGTTGCCTCTTTATTATAAGTGGCACATGTTCAAGGTGCTTTTCAGTGAATGTGTCACTTGCAAATTGTCATGGAAAACCAGTATGCAGGAAGAACCACAAAGATCCATTTGTTTTGTACCTAATTTACTTTAACCTTCCTACCCACAATACTTCAGGATCTTTATACTTTAAAAGCACCTTCTACCACCCCTCTTCTACTTTAAATCGTTTTTGAAGATCCTCAAACAATTTTGGGACAGGCCATAAAAAGACAGATCATATCATGTTTAAATATACTTAATGAAAAATACAGAAGCAAGTTTGCCGATATTTCTGAGAACTAAGCACAGTATTTCTCTGCTTTAAAACCTTAATCTTGCTGTTAATTTCTAGACACAACATAGCAGCACATGCTTTTAATTTTAACTTCTAAAACCAGATCAGGTAACTCTCATACTAGAACATTTAACCTGCAACATTCCTGAGGCAGGGGAGGGAAGGCTAAGAATGGCACAGAAAGGGACAGATCTTTAGGTGACTAGTCAGAGAAACAGATACGCTGTTGTAAAACTACTATCCACTTACTCCTGGAGTGTGTTACTGATAATAGTATCAACTCCTTCAAAAGAAGGAAAAGATGAATAACAGACAACTAGAACTACTGTACAGCTACAGGTTTTGTTGGAAATGTCTGTATTAGGGTATAAAATTAAGAGGTAAAAAAAATACCTACCTATAATGGGAACATTGGTGTGGAGTAGAAAGACAAGTAACAAGTGGCGCCATAAACAAGCTCAAAAAACCCGTATGATTTGCCTTCTCCTAAAGCTTGATGATAAGGCCAATAATTCTTTAAATATAAAAATGAGCCTAAGTGCAGATTTAATCCAACATTAAGGAATAAATCTTGCTTGAATAAAGAAGCCATGCAATGTAAATAAACAAAGCTAAGTGCCTATTAATTGAGTAATACTAATAAACCTCCATTTTGGAAAGCCGCCTAACCAATCCATCAGTATAACCATTTTTACATTGGAGCTTTTTACATAGTTTTTATTTATTCTGCAAGAGTATAAATAAACCCCAGTTAAGGCCTTACCATGCTGGATGCTATTCAGCAATGCAGACATGCACAATTCCTACCCTGAGAAGCAATGACTATTAAAAAAAAGTCCTTTAAAGAAATACGGTACTTTCATTGTCATGATTACTTTAGTATTTCTCTATACTGCAAAATTGTTTTAAAAAAAATCACAACAGAAAATAAAAAAGGCTGGTGTTAAAAAAATCCTATTCTAAAAAAAATCCTGTATTTCTATAACCCAATCTCCATCGACCCCAAGACTGAAAAAAAAAAGACTAGGCTTTGAACCTAGGATTATTTACAAATTCCCATTAAACTCTTCCAGCATTTATGCCATTTTCTCCAAAGCTCGCTATACTAGCTTCCTATTCCATACAAACAGATTAAAAATAAGCATATGAATCTTATTACTATTATGCAGTACAACCCTGCAGAAGTGTTGCTGGGTATGTACAGCGTATATCAAAATTTGGTATTCTGCTTTAATAGTATCATCACTTATAGGCCTGTATTATTTTTACTATTATACATGAAGGCAGCTGATACAGAAAATAGAGCTGTGACAGCATGAAAAAAAACTTAATTTAAATAAGAATAATTTCTTCTGATAGCATTTTTCCTGGTGGACAAACAGTGACTAATATAATACTTCAACATCATCCATATTACCTTAAAAAGATACCTCTTAAATTTCAACCTTTCAGGAAAGAATACGGGTTCCAGTTATCACAGGGGGGGAAAAAGAGGAAACTAATAACATGCTAATTTAAACAAAAAACAGTATCAGAATTCCACAAAATTTTGTGCATCTTATTTTGGAAGTACAACAGAGCTTGTTTCTTGAGAGCTTTCTAAAATTCTGTGTCTAGAGTCTAACACTCTTGCTCGACAGCTCCAGAAACACTGATGGCCAACAGGACTGAAGAAGATGGCCTTCAGGGAACGCACCTGAAGCAGCCACCCTTAGGCTGAGAGCAACCAGGGGGAGCAGAAGGAAAAAGCAAGAATTCCCAGATGCCTGTCCTTTCTTTTCTCAGTGCCATTCTTCCTCGCTCCTCCACCAAGCGTGGGGGCTCCCCCGCCTCAGCAGTAGCAGGTTTCATCGCTGGCAGAGTCCCTGGAGCCACTGAGCACCCTGGTGTACTCAAAGTGCTGCACAGCTGAGTAGGGTCTGTTTGGGACAATTGACCTTTTGACTGGATTAGACAAACTGCACGGTCAGATGCGGTTCGTGCTGAGCAGCTGAGCAGCAAGAGGCTGCGTGGCTGGCTCTTCTCGCCAGCGCTGGCAAGTCCAATAACTAAATAAGTACACTTCAAGTTCTACAATTAATAGGTATCCAGAACTTACCCATTTCACCGGACAGTAAATTTCAGGCTGTTTTTTTAGTCACAGAACTAATTACGTAACAGAGGAACAAGTCGATGGTAACATAAACTAGCCAGATTTGGAAATGGAGTTTTAAATATTTCTATAATAGTCGTTTTCAAATTATCAAAAGCATCAGAATCTTAAGATTATGAATCAGTTGCACTTCCCTTCAACAAGGATTTATGAATCATGTAATAAGTGGTAAAGTTTTTAATTCCAAATCTGGAGAGAACCAAATGAGTAAGTGCATGTATCACTTTTCACCTGAAATAATTTGATATACTTCCCCCACCTTGGTATTCATTAAATTGGGTAGTATAAAAAGGTGAAATTAGAACCATTTCACCTGTAATTCTATTGAACTGGCAAGAGGAGGTTTACATTTAAGGTTATGTCCCCCACTCACTTTAAGCACTGAATGCTGAAAATAGATATATAACCTCCCAAATACTTTGGCTTAAGTCTGAAAAAAACTTAGCATTTACAAAAAGCTGATACCACCACTTGGATTGCAATTCCTCAAGTTCTTTTTCATCTCTATCCATGACAATTTCAATCTACCATCCCAGGAAAAGAGAAGTCTAATATATAATACATAATACATAATACATAATATATAATATAAAATATAAAATATAAAATGAAAGCATATTCTGCTCATGTGTATCAAATCACAACCAGAATATAGTCAGCCATATCTAGTATTTTGTTATAAAGTCTTAAATAAAATAAAAAATGCTAAAACTATGAACAAGCATCAGCATCTTCTCAAATAATTCATTTTTCCTTGAAAGAAAGCATAATCTACTTAACACTTTTCCAGCCACTGGCAGACTAGAAAATTCATAATAATAATTGAAGTCAACAACACAAAAGGCATTCCTGAGCTATGTGAAGTTGTAGCCGCTTTAAAAGCTGTATTAGTAAAGCTGTAGTCTCACACAATTACAAACAGACAGTTTAAGAAACAGGGTAAATAGTGTCTTCTATTAGTTTCCGACTTGCACAAGTGATGCAGGTACATACAGAACTGATGTTCCTTTCCAGAACTTTCAAACACATACGAGAAAACAGGAAAGGTATTTACACTTAGTATTACCAGTGTACACATAATTACAAGGGTAATTAATTTACACTGGTAAACTGTAAATAAACCATCAAGAAAAAAAAAAGTTACAGAAGATTTTTTATGACTTTAAAACAAATATTGTGAAATCTGATTTATTAGCAAAAGAATCTGCTTACCTCTGAATTTTTTCCTGTAGTTCTTCTTGTCTCTTCTTCTAGTTCCTTTTGTCTCCCAAGGTGGTTGTTCAAAATTCCTTCTTGAAGAGCTCTGGCCCTCTTTTCCTGAGAGAGCTGTCTCTATGTTTCATCACGTTCCTCTTCAACCTGCAGTACTACAATAAAACTACTTGCATCTTGAGAAAAACCAGAGCTAGCAATACATCTTCCCATTCTCTCCCTTGTATACTTGAAAATGTTTTTGATTCCCCACAGTTATGATAATCCACCTATAAATAAATAAATCTAAATTTTCTTATGAAAATTTAAGAAGAAATACAGGATGTTTTGTAGTAATTCAGAAAAAAGTCAGGCTTTGCCTGAAATACAAATGAAACCTAAATTTTGAAAAAGGAAAAAAGGAATAATAAACTGCAAAGAAAAAAAAAAGAACAGCCCAATTGTGAGACAACTGTACTCTGCTGTCCTCAAAATTTGACAACTGTTATCCAGTGCCTCTACCATGAACAAAGCACCTCCTTCTCTAAGCATACTGGAACACAATTGAAAAGAAGCAGAAAATAAGACAAAGTGTTTAATTCATTATTTAATATACCTGTTTCAAGAGCTTTCTCAGTGTTCTTAACTCCATTTCTAAATTCCTTGGGTGTGACTCAAGTTTCTGTTTCTCCTCCACCTCTTTACAATATTGATCTTCTTTGCTTTGGAGGTCTTCTCTCATTTTCTCACACAGCACTTCTACTCTGAGCCTCTTTTCTTCTTGTTTCAAAGAACATCTGGGATTTAACAGAGTATTTGAGAAACAAAAGCACTGATATAAAAGTAGATATTCCACATGATGAACTTGCAGAGACAACTCAAACCATAAAAAATGTTAAATGTTTTCAGAGTTCGTATTTTTACTGTACTTTTCAACTTTTTAAAGAATTCTAACTTCATGCCATTGTGCATGGTATCAGTTGTACAAGATAGAGAAAAAAAACTTTGAGTGATTTATCAGTTATTTGTAAGTTTGCATAGGGAAACACACACCAGTGTGCACACTTCTATAATAAAAAAATAAATCACCTTCATATTACAGCCATTTTGTTGAAAAAGGAGTTTGTTGTCTCAACAGTTTAAAGCATCGTAAACTTTTACTATGGTTAATATACATTTTCTTAGTATACTGAGCCTACGTATTACGGATTCAGTGACCAGAAGCAATACTGGTGAATCAGCACGCCACTTATCTATGGCAGACCCAACAATTTTTCAGCAAGCCTTCTGTAAGTCTAAAACAACTGCTGACCACAGGCAGAACAAGCAGCTTCTGTTTACTCAAGAAGGATGTCAGTGTTCAAAACCAGATTCAGAAATGCATGGGGTTTATGCTTAATACGATTAAAAACAGTTTTAAACCTCAGTGGATGTACCTCTGGGAGAAACTACAGCAATTTCATTTTGAAGCTGATTTACAAGGAAAGCCTTATGGAAGGTCAGCTTCTTTACCAACTGAAACAATCAGCAATGAGCACTGACATGGTAAAAAACGGTCCATGGTGTGCCCACAGTACCCAAACAAGAAAGCAGCTTTGTGTTTGATCATTATCTTGACTATTTTTTCCGATAAACTCGCAACGGTGAACAAGAAAAAAATAAAAATCAAGTATCAACATAAGGAAAGAACTGCCAATTGAAAGCCTGCTTTAGAAATTCTGCAAAACAAGAATCAACAACCACTAAAATTACTTGAAAGACTGACAAACATTTGTATTTGAATGGCGTATATTGCAAGGAAAAAGCTTTACATATAATTTCTAGTGTAATTTCATAAAAAGTGTAACTTTTGAAAGTATAAATTAACGCTGCTTGGAGAATTCATTTAGAATGAAAATATTACTTCTTTATACTTGACAGATGTTTGAGGATTTTGAACACCTGCTGAAGTCAAACCCAGGCCAAGCTGGGACCGGCCTCGTCTTCCTCGTACTCCCCTCCCCCGCGCTGGGAGGCCCAACTCCCCCAGGCCCAGCTCCCGCAGCCTCCCCTCACAGGGCTGGTGCTCCTGCCCCCGGGCCAGCCCGGCATCTCCCTGCCGACCTCACACGGGCTGGGCAAGATCGCTGGGGCCGGGGGGCCAAAAACCAGCCGTGCTGGCAGCACCTCAGGAAAAACAAATGTAGGAAAGGGCGAAACCACCACACGGGCAGAGAAGGGGAAAAGCATGTGAAAACCAGCCCCGCAAACGAACACCCAGGTCAGCGAAGGAGGAGGGAGAGGTGCTGCTCCAGGTGCCAGAGCAGAGATTCCCCTGCAGCCCCGGAGAGAACCATGCTGGAGCAGATACCCACAGCGCAGTGCTGCGGAGGACCCCGTGCCAGAGCAGGCAGATCCTTCCCGAAGGACCTGCGACCCATGGAGGGCCCAGGCTGGAGGAGATTTTCCCCAAAGGACTGCAGCCTGGGGGAGGACTCACACTGGAGCAGGGAAAAGGGACGAGGACGGAGCAGCAGAGAAACTGCTACGTCCCGACTGCCGACCGCAGCCTCCCCGCGCTGCCTGGGGAGGTGGCAGGGAAGGAGCGCAGCAGAGCTTGAGCACGGGGGGTGCCGACGTGTCCTTCTCAGGTTGTGGGTCTTTGTTTCTCACTATCCAAATGTATTTTAATCGGTGGAGTCTGTTTTGCCAGTGACGGTCACTGGGAAGTGACAACCCTGCCTTCACACTGACCCACAAGCTTTTTCACCCCGTTTTGTCAGGGAGGGGCAGTGGCAGCACTGGGGGGGGAGTCTGGCCTTTGGCCAAGGTTAACACTTGCCTAATTAAAATTTAGCATAGTTTAATAGCCCTAGTAAGTGATGCTTATGTTTACATAATGCTTTGTGTATAAATGCAAGCATCGTATGACAGTTGATTTTTGTTATATATTTTTTTATTTATTATTTTTAAGCAAAGCCATTATTTTGCTGTACTCTTTGTCATTAGCTGTTGAGGGGTGTGCTGGTTGTGGCTGGGATAGTGTTAATCTTCTTCGCAGTCGCTGGTACGGGGCCATGTTTTGCAGTTGGGCCGCAAACAGGGTTGGTAGCACGGGGATGTGTTCGTTACGGCCCAGCAGCGCCCACACAGAGCCAAGGCCTTTCCTGCTCCTCACCCCACCCCACCAGCGAGCAGGCTGGGGGTACGCAAGGAGCCGGGCCGGGACACGGCTGGGACAGCTGACCCCAGCTGGCCCAAGGGATGTGCCATGCCACGCGGCATCATGCTCAGCATATAAAGCTGGGGGAGGACGAAGGAAGGGAGGGACATCCAGAGTGATGGCACTTTGTCTTCCCAAGTATTTGTTATGCGTGACGGAGCCCTGCTGTCCTGGAGATGGCTGAACACCCGCCTGCCCATGGGACTGGGACGTGCTGGATGAATTCCTTGCTTTGCTTTGCTTGCGTGCGTGGCTTTTGCTATTAAACTGTTTTCATGCCGACCCATGAGTTTTCTCACTTTTCCCTTTCCGATGCTCTCCCCCACCCCACTGGGGTGGAACAAGTGAGTGGCTGTGTGGTGCTTAGGTGTTTAGGTGTGGCTGGGCTTAAACCACATCAAGGGGATATAAAGAAGAAAAAGCTCTTGCTGACTTTTGATGACCACATTAGAAGGAACTGAACTGTACTTTGCAAGAAACTGCTTCTCCAGCTCTGACTAGACAGAGAACCAATGATAAAGTAAGGCACGTCGGCTGGTAATACAGGCGACATCTCAGGCTAGGTGACAGTTTCACAGCTTTTGAGGGGGATCTCTAATCAGAAAGAAATATTATATCAAAATATGAAATTAAATTACTTAGGAATGCATACAAAGAAATAGTGTTTTAAGGGGAACTTGTAACAGCTGAAGACAGAGACTTGAAAACATACCCATATGAACCACACCAAGCTCTTCCAACAGCAGCACAGCCTCCTTGCAGGTTGAAGCTTGTAACCGGACATCCTCCGAAGTTGGGTCAGATGAGTGAGTTAAACCAGGGTCATCAGTTACTTCCATTTGTCTGCTGACCTACAAAAAATACAGTACTTTCTGTAATTCCACTGTCTAGTATTACAGACCATTACAAATGCACGAATGATTCATTCTCTCCTTCACAGCCCACAGATTTGTCTCAAATACAATAAAGCTGCATACCATCAGCAATTTGTACATCTGGTCGATCACTACATAAACACTGCTCCCATCTAAGTGATTAAAAGCTGATAGAAACAGTTTATCAAGAAACTAGTTTTACAATACCTCGTTCTTTTCACTCCTGGTTGTTGCTGCAGGTCTAGAAAACAGAAATGTATTTCAGTACTGGAATACTTACTTTGCATTATGAAAAATACCTCAAGTTGCTTTGAAAACTTAATTGCAGAACTGAATTAAACTAAAATCTGGTATAGTAACTTTGCTAGATATAGTTCAAGACTGAAACAGTTATTGTGTACTATTATGTCTACTGGAAGGCTAATTTTTCCACAAGATGTTAAGCAAATAGTTGAAATAACTGTTCTCTCAACTTCACACAAAGTGACAGAAATCTTGCAGGTACAGAGATGTAGCTCTACGGTTACGTGCATTCCCTGTTTAATACCAGGGGTTTAGCTCTCTTCAGTACCGAGAATCCTTCTCCTACAGGTCAAAGAACTGTAATTTTGGATTCTCTGGTGTCCTGGGTCTGGCTGGGATGCAGTTTGTTTTCTTCACAGCAGCCCACACAGGGCTGTGTGTTAGATTTCTGACCAAAACGGTGTTGATAACACACCAGATTTTTAGCTAGGGCTGAACAGCGTCAACAACTTCTCTTTCTCACTTTGCCACAACCCACACAAGTAAGTTCAGGGTGGGCAAGAAGTCAGGAGGGTACGCAGCTGCAAGAGAAAAGGTGGAGCGGGGAGCAGGGCAAAAAATCCTGAGGTACCTGCAGTGAAAAAACCTGAGATACCTCACCCTTTTTAAACACATGAAATACTTCTATGCCTGTGCACACACACTCATGTAATTAATCAGAATTTGTGCACGTGACCTTATCGTTAACTTGGCCAGCATGCTCAAGGCACTCTAAACAAAAAAGAAGTATTTGTCAACACAAAGCGCATCAGGTAGTCACACAAAAGAACAAGAAAGAACAAGAAAGAACATCAGGTGGTCACACGAAAGAACAAGAATCTTCATAGGCATCATATTTGCCAAAAACCCCGAAACACAACAAAACCCCAAACTTGCCTCCAGCTCTCAGGCCAATTTTTATCAGTAAGTTTTACTTGTAACATTCCTTACGTGCATAACTTCCTTCATCCTGAGATGTTTCACTGGAAGTGCTATCATCCGGTACTTGACCATGATTGCCACTGGAAGAGCTCGTCTGCTGATGAGCCTTCTGCTTTCAAGGCTTTTATTTTTCTTTGCACCTTTGGCATTCAGGGCAACTTTACTGCATTAAACAGAAAGAAAAGAATCACCAAGTGAGTAGGTTTGCAAAAAATATTTCTGTGAAACAGACATACTTAAGATGATGTCCAGAAACAACTGAGACGAGAAATATCTATGATAAAATCACAGACTTACTGCAAAGATCATGGAATATGCCCAAGTATTTAAAATCCTTGCCCTAGGAGTGAGGGGGACACAGGGAATCTGAGCTAGATCTTAAGCTGGACTATATCCAATAGCCACGGTACAGAAAGCATCTAGAGCAGAGATTCCTTTGAAGAACAGACAGGAAAAAACTCCTGCTTAGGTTTACATTAAAATATGTGTGCCTTCTTTAGACTTTTGAGATTGGTTTGATAATGTCATCTCTTTCTGACAAAGGGCACATTAACTTAATGAAAAGGAAAACACCAACTGCACGGAGATCACTAAAATCACCTAGAAAAGGGAGGAGTAGCAAACCCCAAGTTCCTACTTTTCTTTTCTAGGTGGCCATTTCCTACAAAAATAACTGCTTTTTCCAGTCTTCGGTTCGGGTTTTGAAGATGCATTTTGCCTCAGTGTTGACATGGAAATCACAGGAATTTAGGTGGGGGTTTTCTTTTTTTTTCCCCTTTTCTTTTTTTAGAGCAGGCAATAAATTTGAATCCAAGATTGATTAATTCAGGTTTTACCCCTGAAATAATATAAAATGAAATCTTTTTTTTAATTCATAGAGAAGCATTTTCACAAAATTACACTACAAAATGTACTATGCCATTGAAAGTACTTTGAATTCACTCATGATGCAAGACATAACAAAAATACAGCCCTTAGAAAGATAACAATATCTTAAAACATGAGGAACAAAAAAAGTGAAAGCATTACTGATGGACAAAGAGTTAGGAGGACTGCACAATGTTAGAACACCACCAGAAAAAAATCAAGTGGAACTGTGCTGGGCTACTGCTCCCTGAACAAGGGGAGGAAAGAAAAAAAGATCCCAAACCCACAAACACAACTGGTTTCACAGGGAAGAGGAATTTTAGTGCAAGGCAATGAAGACACACCATGCAGATATCTCAGCACATGAATTATTAGTCAAGACCCTGTTCAGAAGCTATTTTCATTCTTTGATTCAGAAGTGGAACTGATAGAATTGTATGGATTCCTTTTTAAGGGAATGAAGTGTAACTACTTGCACTGGAACCGAGTGCCACCTACTGTTAAACTGGAACAATAATGCATTCCGTTTTCCAAAAATGGGGAAAAAGACAACTCTCCACTGTATTCACCAGTCACCTATTTCCATTAGAACAAAACCCAGTTCGTAGGAAGCATCTTCCCGTCGTGACCAATAGCTCAAGTGAACAGGAAATACTCTGCCTGGCTCCAGAAGGCTGCGGGTCTCCCCAGGCTCTTTTACACACGCTCCGTCGCTGCTATCGCTTCAGCAGCGGTTTTACCTCCCAACAGAGACTTCCTTAAAAACATGTTCTGACTTTCCTGAACAGTGGATTGTATCTCACAGTTTCATTGATTTGCACAGCAGAATCCTGCAGTTTCCGTTGAAGCTAACGAAGACTGTGTGCTTTCAAACCCAAGCACATTCAGCACCTCCACCATAACTCTGAGTTAGAGCTATTGCCTAAACCACTACATGCTGCACACGCTGCCCGTGCCAGCCCTGGCTAGCCCAGCCCTGTTTTACCGATTCATCCAGGCACTTCCATCAGTGCCTCTGACTTGCTGAATTTACACATGAGAAACCAGGCATTTCTGACCAACACCCATGCTCTTTAACCGCACCGGTTATTTTTAAATTAATGACACATTACTAATTAAAGTGACCAAGACAAGTCAGAACTACAGCTCGGTTGTAGTCAAAATCACATGCGTCGCAGATTTTCCCTGAATTTCTTCACAGCATCACCTATGATTGCTGTTGTCAAATACATGACTGCTTCTTTCTTTACCTGCAGAAAGCTTGGCACAACACGTACAATATTGTACAACATACAGCTCCATCTGACAGTCAGACCAGAATGACCTTCCTACAGTGCAGGCGGGCTGCGTATCTCCAGTAGCACCCACAGCCCCAGCCTGCACTGCCTTAGAGACAGCAAAGATCCACGCTGATGAGAAACGCTCTCACGCACATGGCATTTCACCTTGTCCACGGATTTGAAACACAGGTTGCTTTGCAAAATTTAATTGTATGGTTTCGTTCCAAGGCAAAACAGACTGTCCAACAACTTCTGACTTACACTAAAAACCATAAATATCCACCTTCCATATGAACGGATACATGCCAGGATATGTACTGCTGATGAATTTTTTCGCATGCTGCTGGGGAGCAATACCTGCACGTGTTCATCTTTTTGTCCATCTCTACTGGGATTCCTTCTAGCTGGGTACGTTGCATCTCAGGGTTGTATGGAGGGGATTACCTCCAAGCAGCGGGACAGATCACCCCTGTCGCTCCTAAACTGCCTCTGCTGAGCATCTCAGTGCCTCCCACAGTGGTGGCTTGCTCAGGAAGAGGTGGCCTGTGATGGCGCCTCTCCAGTGCACATGCCCACAGGACCACCGAGCAAAGGACTATCCCACACCATCTTTCCCCTCTCTGAGAAAGAAAGCACGTACCTATCTATGGCTAATCTCCCTTCTGAAGCAGTACAGCTCAGCTGAGACCTCAGACTGCTTTTCTGCAGCACCTGGGATTCTTACCAACACTGTCTCCGTGGACTCTACCCGGACTCAGTTTTGTGCAGAGGAGGTGTTTACTGCCGCATGCGCAACAGCAACGGCAAGGGCAGGCAGCGCAGCGATCTCCTGTTACCGAACGTGCTGCTCTGGGACTCCCAAACAGGCGGTCAGTTATATCCCTGGCAAAGTTCTCCAGCAAAGCCACCCCCGATTTGTACCCACCTCAGCTGTACAAACACGGTGTAAACAGACGCGCAGCGGCTCTTTACCTCCAGCACTGTATGTCCCTTTCCTTCCCATGTCACCACCACCTGCAAAAGCGCTCACGGAAATGAGCAAACCCCACCCGCCAGAAAGAGGCAGGGCTTTCAAAGGGAAGGAGGGTATTCAATGGAAGCTGCAGATGTGCCCTGCCTGGAGAAGGCACCACTGGCAACCCCTCCTCTGTGAGAGCTGGGGAGATGCAGAGGGGGAGGAAGGCAGGCGTCGGGGAGGAACTAGAAGCCCTGGTTTGCTACTGCTGCAGTAGCCCTGGCTGGGGGGACAATAGAGCTCGCCATGAAATGACGATCAACCAAAATATTTCAGAGGGGCACAGCAGGGAGCACAAGCTGCTGGGCGTCAGCAAAGGGCTGTGCTCAGCTTTTCTGCAGCACGTTGTCACAGGCAAGGTGAACACGAAGCACAGGGAGGATCTGCAGTTCTACCTGCCTTGCAGGGGTTTGGCCTGAGCTCCCCCTTTGCAAACCAAGTCACCCTCCCGCCACACCGCACAATCTCTGCTTCATGTATGTCCCAGCAACTGGGGTACCACATGCAGAGAAATCTGAGAGGTCCCCCCTGGTCAGAGCTCTAGTCATCACTGGTTCCAACACCTTCTGATGCTCAGGGTGTCCCCTGCGCCAGTGGTCCTCCCTCCAGGCGCCCCTCCTCCTCTCCATTTGCCCCGGAGTAGACAACTCAACATCACACCCATTCTGGGGAGATTTAAGCCCCAAAGAGCTCAGAACTGGCTGAAGCCAGCACAAAAGCCTATCTTCTCTCTGAGAGTTGCAATGTCCTTACACACCCCCTGTCCTTCCCGTCTCGATCAGAAACCAAACAGGGGAAGCGGTGCACGCAGATAGACAGAGAATACTGAATGGGACACACTGGCTCCTCTCCTAACTCCTTTATTGTCTCAAAGGTGTTTTCATTCTGTTGGAGGAAAAAGAGAGAACTATGTAGAGTCCCCAGGTTTATCCCTGGTAAGCACTTTCACATGTTCATTTAGTAAAGCAGATTATATTCGTTCCTCAGATTATTTTTTTTTTTGGGGGGGGGGGGGGATTATAATGAACTCATTCAGTTTTTAAATCAGGCTTAGGAGCCATGACTCACTGGCTACGAATACGTGTACACACATGCGTGTACAGGACAGCACAGAATACTCTATTTACTCATATGGGTCTGAAAAGACTTTTTTTTTTTTCTATCATTTTTTGTTCTGTGCATCATTTATGGCTGGACTGCATGAACAAGATGGTTTTCTTAATTCTCTGAAAACACTTGCATCTCTTGATGCCTGCACCTCTAAACATAGTGATATGGTCATACAGCCAAATCTGCAAAGCGGATTACTTTTCTTACACCATTCTGGGCATAGCAGGCATACCCATAGAAACACCCCTAATGACCTAATGGTCATGCCTATTTACACATTTATTTCTTCTATTTCATCCTCTGTAAAGAACAAGTGCTCCTTTCCTCGACCTGTCTCAGAAGAAATCTGAATATTTAAGGAATTAAAACAGGTAAGTCGGCCAAAGGAAAATTTAAACATACTTACTTTAACAGTGCCAAGGTGTTATTACTAAAATGCAAGCACTTTGACAGCAGGTATCTTAGCAGTGCTGTGCAAAGTGACAGAGAAAAGCCTCAAGAAAAATCTACTAGAGTTTGGGTCAATACACTAAATCCCAGCACAATGGTTCAAGGGTAAGGGCACTTTAGAACAGAATGCGTCCTGAATCATGTTAGGAAGAAGACAAAGAACATATCCTGCTGGGAAGATCATTAACGATTAGGAAAACTCGACCAGGCTACTAGAAATTTGTCCCAGGTTAGAAAAGGCCAAGAATCTTTTAAAGGACACTACAAAAAAATAACATTTAAGACAAAAGGCAGCGTCGTAGCAAATGGAATTAAAAGGAGTCCTAGAAAGTAAATCTTTCAGTAATAAGCAAGCAAAGCTAATAACAGTTTAGGGCATAGAAAAGATTAGCTCAGCACCAGGATGCACAGCAGACAGGAGAGCAAATTAGTTCTGTCTTTCCAAAATGTAAATGGAGGGGGGGGGGGGGGGGGGCGGAAATTCAGAACTTACGTGTTTCTCTTTATTTTTCCTGCATCTAATTTTTAACTGTTAAGAGAAATAACACAAAAGCTTTATTTTTGCTAATGCCAGGCAACTGGAATCTGGAATTTAAATTAATCCTTTACACACTGCCATTTGGGGATCATTTCTACCAGATCCAACAAGGATACAAGGGATAGGACAAGAGGAAACGGCCTCAGGCTGCCCCAGGGGAGGTTTAGATTGGACATTAGGAAAAAATTCTTCACCGAAAGGGTTGTCAAGGACTGGAACCAGCTGCCCAGGGAAGTTTCAGGGTGGCCTCACCATCCCTGGAGGCATTTCAAAGATGTGTAGATGTGGTGCTCAGGGACACAGTTTAGTGGTGGACTTGGCAGTGTTGGGTTAATGGTTGGACCCAATGATCTTAAAGGACTTTTCCAACCTAAATGATTCTATGATTCCACACTGTTCAAAATGACCTACAGTCTTCCTTCAAAAAAGAGGGTTTATACTGCTGTTCCAATTGTACTGGGTATCAGGTAATCCAGCCTCGTAGCACTCTTTAATTTAAAGGTTACAAGCACCGAGATATCCCCCAGTGACTGCACTTTAGCTAGTTTGATATTAACCTAGACATTTTTCTTAACGTGATTAGCAGCATATCTCAAGCTATGTTTGAACATATTCTTAGGTGAATGGGAGATACTACCAGCTTTTCATTAGACAGAACATGAGTATTTTAAAAAGCCAAACTCCAACAGAATACACAGCACAAGCATGTGTTTCTGCCAAGATATTTTCTATTAAGCAAATCAAATGCATATGGTCGTTCTCTCCCTCTTCTGTCCATACTTAAAATCCAGGCAAATCTGCAGAAGAACAGCGCAAAGAGCAAGGTGTTAGAACTTAGAGAGAAGTTCCACAACTTCTCTCGCACATGCTCTTCTGCTACCTGTAGCTACGTGCTTACCTTTGCACTCACATTTGTTACACAGCACACTTTGGTGCCCGGGAATTTGATTGATTTACATTCGGCCTGACAGAAAGAAACCTTTTTTTTAAACCGTTTGACCTTGTTTCACTTCTAACTGGAAGATCAGTCCTGCCAGGAAGGAGAGGTGAAACCTCACGACAGCTAGAGGGTGAATAATCTCTCTTCAAACTTTAAAACTCTCTGTATGAAGTTTCCTTTACAATTTGTACTCCACCGGGCTATTAAAAATGTAAGAAAAGCACAGCAAGAAATCAAGCCGACCGCCAGTACAGAAGGTGCCAGCAGCTCCTCCTCGTTTCGCGAAAATCCAGCCCTCACCCTGAGGCTGCGGGACCAAATCCTGTGCAGCTGGAAGCGGCAGCGAGCCCTGGCCCCGGGGAAGGGCAGCTCAGCACCCTGCAAGGACGAGGCGCATCGCTCCGCTCCCCGCCACCCCGGGATGCCACACAGCCCCGGCGCCGGGCAGCGGCGGCAGCACGGGCTCGCTGACGGTAACGGCGACCCTCCTGCCTCCCCCGAACGCGTAACGAGAGGCGAAAGCACCGTCCGGGCCGGCGGGCAAAGCACCTGGAGCCGCATCTCCCATCCCGGCAGGCCCGCCACCCGCCGGGCCGCCACCCCCCTCGCACCCAGACGGGGGGCGAGCCCCGGGAAGGGCCGCTGCCGCACCGGGACGTCGCGCAGCCCCTCCGAGCGCCGAGCCCGGCCGGGGCTGGCAGCGACCGTCTCCTCGGGACCTGATGCTGCCGTCCAACGGCCGGATCCCATCGCCCGCCGCGCAACGGATCGAGCACCCGCACGGCCGAGGGACCAGCTACGCGTGTCTGCGGGGACGGGAGCTGGGGGGCAAACCCACAAAGCTAGCACAGCTCTTCGCGACAGGAAAATACTTTATACCCCTGGAAAAACCGTTTACAATGACCTTTAGTCACACTTAATCCTCACTGGGTCTTATGAGCCTCGTCCCCATTTAAAGGCACAGCGGTCTTTAGTTTCACTCAAGTGTTCATGCATAGTTCAAGTAATTTCTGTTTGGTCTTGATATGGAGAAATAGTGTGAAAGAGGGACAATGGACATCGATCGTGATTGTATATGTCTGCTCAAGGAATGTGGGTATGGTGACTGGTCATGGGTGCGGTGTCTGGTCACATAGGCACACAGCTTTGAGGAGACACCTGCCCTTCTTCCTCTAGCAAAGGGGCTGTTTATAAAAAGGATGAGAAAAGGATGAGAGACATTCCAATGCTATCTAGAGGGAGGGAGTGCTAAGTCTTCTTGCTGGAGAAGATCAGATGGTCACAAGGACATGAATCACCTACAAACCTGCAAGACCACCACACTCCAGGCAAAGGACTGATAAGCTAATTAACATACAAAGCAAGAGAAGGTGGGTTTAGGTAACGAATATGTATAGGCGTTAATTGAATATTCATTTGTTTTATTGTATAAATGTGAGATGGTTCGTCACTTCGGGCACGCACGCTTGTGGAGGAGCGATCCCCCGTGCATCTGCGCGCAATAAACATACCTACTTTATAACTTTCGAGTTATAGAGTCTAATTCCGTACGTCACTTAAGAGTTTTAGGAATAAGTCTTATGGTTAAGTCTTAGAGCTAAGATTTAAGGTTAGGTTTAAGGTTGAGTCTTAGAGTTAAGTCTTTGGGTTAAGTCTTATAGTTAATTCTTATAGGTTAAGGCTTAAGGTTGAGCCTTAAGGTTAAGTCCTAGGGTCAAGTCTTAGGGTTAGGTCTTTAGGTTAAGACTAATGGTTACGTCTAAATGTTAAGTCTTAGGGTCAAGTCTTTAGGTTAAGTCTTAAGGTCAAGTCATAAGGTTGAGTCTTAGGGTTAAGTCTTAAGGATGAGCATTACAGTCTTAGGGTTAAGCCTTAGGGATAAGTCTTAGCGTTAAGTCTCTACAATTAAGTCTTTAGATTAAGTCTCAATGTTAAATCTTAGAGTTGAGTCTTTAGGGTTAAGTCCTTAGTTTAAGTCTTAAGGTTGAGCCTTAGGATTAAGCCTTAAGGTTGAGCCTTTGAGTTAAGTCTTAGTGTTAAGGATCAGGGATAAGTCTTAGGGTTAAATAACTAGGGTTAAGTCTTTAGGTTAAGTCTCAATGATAACTCTTAGGGTAGAGACTTAGGGTTAAGTATTTGGGTTAAGACTTAGGGTTAAGTATCAAGATTAAGTCTTAGGGTAAAGTGTTAAGGTTAAGTCTTAAGGTTGAGTCTTAGGGTTAAGAATTAAGGTTCAGTCTTAGGGTTAACTGTCAGGTTTAAGTCTCTAGGTGTAAGTTTTAGGGTTAAGTCCTTAGGTTCAGTCTTAAGGTTGAGTCTAAAGTTGAGTCTTATGGTTAAGTCTTTGGGATAAGTCTTAGGGTTGAGTCTTAGAGTAAATTCTTAAGGTTAAGTCTTTAGGTTAAGTATTAAGGTTAAGTCTAAAGGCTGAGTCTTAAGGTTAAGTCTTAGAGTTAAGTCTTAGTGCTATGTTTTAGGGTTAAGTCTTAATGTTAAGTCTTAGAGTTAAGACTTAAGGTTAAATATTAGGGTTAAGTCCTCGTGTTAAGTTTTAAAGGTTCAGTCTTAGAGTTAAGTCTTACGGTTATGTCTGTAGGTTAAGGCTAATGGTTATGTCTCAATGTTAAGTCTTAGGTTTAAGTCTTAGGGTCAAGTCTTTAAGGTTAAATCCTAGGGTTAAGTTTTAGCATTAAGTCTTTAGGTTAAATCTTAAGGTTAACTCTCATGGTTGAGTCTTAGCATTAAGTCTTAGGGTTATGTCTAAAGGTGGAGTCTTACAGTTAAGTCTTAGGGATAGGTCTTTAGATTAAGACTTAGAGTTAAGTCTAGAGGTTAATTCATAAGGTTGAGTCTTAGGGTTAAGTCTTAAGGTTGAGTCTTTTAAGGTTGAGTCTTAGGGTTAGAATTAGGGTTAAGGCTTAGAGTTAAGGTTAATTCTTAAGGTTGAGTCCTAGGGGTAAGACTTAAAGTTCAGTCTATAGAGTTAAGTCTTAGGGTTAAGTCTTACGGTTGATTCTATAGGGTTAACTGTCTGGGTTAAGTCTTAGGGGTAAGACTTAGGGTTAAGTCTTATAGTTAAGTCTTAGGATCATGTTTTAGGGTTAAGTCTTACGGGTGAGTCTAACTGTCAGGGTTAAGTCTTAGCGTTAAGTCTTAGGTGTAAGTCTTAGGGTTACGACTTAAGGTTAAATCTTCAGGTTAAGTCTAAAGGTTAAGTCTTAAGTTTGAGTCTTACGGATAAGTCTTAGGGTCAAGTCTTTAGGTTCAGTCTTAAGGTTAAGTCTAAAGGTTGAGTCTTAGGGTTAAGTATTTGGGTTATGACTTAGGGTTAAGTCTTAAAGTCTTCAGGTTAAGTCTTAGATTTAAGTCTTAGCATTAAATCTTAGGGTTACGTCTTAGAGATAGGATTTAAGGTTAAGTCATGAGGTTGAGTCTTAAGGTTACGTCACTAGGGTTAGGCCTTTAGTTTAAGACTTTGGTTAAAGCCTTAATGTTAAGTTTTAAGGTTAAGTTTTAGGGTTAAGTCTTAAGCTTAACTGTCAGGGTTAATTCTTATGGTTAAGTTTTGCGTTTAAGTATTAAGGTTAAGTCTAAATGTTGAGTCCTAAGGTTAAGTCTTAAAGTTGAGTCTTAGGGTATAGATAGATATATCTATAGATATATAGATATATATCTTAGAGATAAATCTTAGGGTTAAGGCTTAAGGTTAAGGGTTAAAGTTGAGTGTTAGGGTTAAGTCTTTAGGTTAAGAAAGGGTTAAGCCTCCATGTTTTGTCTTACGGTTAAGTCTTATGGTTCAGTCTCAGGGTTGAAGTCCTAGGGTTAAGTTTTAGGGTAAGTATTAAGGTTAGGTTAAAAGTTTTAGCCTTAGGATTAAGTCTTAGAGTTAAGTTTTAAGGTTAATTTTTCAGGTTGAGTCTTAGGGTTAAGTCTTAAGCTTGAGCCTTAGGGTTAAGTCTTAGGGATAAGTCTCGAAGTTGAATCTTAGGCCTAAGTCTCAGGGTTAAGTCTTAGCGTTAAGCCTTAAGGTTAAGTGTATGGTTTAAGGATTAGAGTAAGTTTTAAGGTTATGTCTTAAGGTTAAGTCTTGTGGTTAAACTTTGGGTTAAGTCTTCGGGTTAGGACCTTACCTTAAAATAATGGTTAAGTCTAAATGTTAAGTCTTAGGGTTATGTCTTAGGGTCAAGTCTTCAGGTTAAGTCTTAAGGTTCAGTCTATGGGTTAAGTCTCAAGTTTGAGTCTTAGAGTTAAGGCTTTGGGTTAAATCTATAGGGATAAGTCTTACAGTAAAGCATTAGGGTTAAGTCTTTAAGTAAAGTCTTAAGGTTAAGTCTTAGGGTTAAGTCTTAAGGTTGAGTCTTAGGGTTAAGTCTTAGGGTTAAGACTTTAGGTTAAGTCCTAAGGTTAAGTTTTAAGGTTCCGTCTTAAGTCTTATGGTTATGTCTTAGGGTTAAGTCTTCGGGTTATGTATAACTGTTAAGTTTTTGGATTAAGTCTTAAGGTTAAGTTTTAGGGTTAAGCCTCAAGGTTAAGTCTTTAGGTTAAGTCCAAATATTGAGTGTTAGGCTTAGAGTTTTAGGAATAACTCTTATGGTTAAGTCTTAGAGCTAGGTATTAAGGTTAGGTTTAAGGTTCAGTCTTAGAGTTAAGTCTTTGTGTTAAATCATATAGTTAATTCTTATAGGTTAAGGATTAAGGTTGAGCCTTAGGGTTAAGACCTAGGGTCACGTCTTAGGGTTAGGTCTTCAGGTTAAGACTAATGGTTATGTCTAAATGTTATGTCTTAGGGTTAAGTCTTAGGGTCAAGTCTTTAGGTTCAGTCTTAAGGTCAAGTCATAAGGTTGAGTCTTCGGGTTAAGAATAAGGATGAGCCTTAGAGTTAAGTCTTAGTGTTAAGCCTTAGGGATAAGTCTTAGGGTTAAGACTCTACAATTAAGTCTTTAGGTTAAGTCTCAATGTTCAATCTTAGAGTTGAGTCTCTAGGGTTAAGTATTTGGGTTATGACTTAGGGTTAAGTCTTAAGGTTAAATCTTAGGGTTCAGTCGTAAGGTTGTCTTAAGGTCGAGTCTTAAGGTTAATTCTTAGGGTTAAGTTTTAGAGTTAAGTCTTAAGGTTAATTCTTAAGGTTGTGTCTTAGGATTAAGTCTTAAACTTCAGTCTTAGAGTTAAGTCTTAGGGTTAAATCTTAAGGTTGAGTCTTAGGGTTAAGTCTTAAGCTTGAGCCTTAGGGTTAAGTCTTAAGGTCAAATCTTAAGGTTAAGACTTAAGGTTGACTCTAACTTTTAAGCCTTAGAGTTAAGTCTTAAGGTTAAGGCTTAAGGTTGAGTGTTATGGTTAAGTTTATGGTTGAGTCTTAAGGTTAAGTCTTACAGTTAAGACTGAAGGTTGAGTGTTACGGTTAAGTCCTTAGGGTGAATTTTGAGAGTTAAGTCTTTAGGTAAATCTCAAGGTTAAGTCTGAAGGTTGAGTCCTAGGGTTAAGTCTTAAGCTTAAGTGTTAGAGTTAAGCATTATATTTAAGTCGTATTGTTAAAGTCTTTAGCTTAATTCTTAAGTTTAAGTGTTAAGGTTGAGGCTTAGGCTTAAGTCTTAGGGTTATGTCGTAATGTTGAGTCTTAGGGTTTAAGTCTTTAGGTTAAGCCCTAAGGTTAAGTTTTAAGGTTGAGTCTTTAGAGTTAAGTCGTGGGTATAAGTCTTAGGTTAAGTCTTAGGATTAAGTCTTAAGGTTGAGTCTTAGGGTAAGTCTTAGGGTTAAGTCTCAAGGTGAATTCTTAAGGTTGAGTCTTAGAGTTAACTTTTAAGGTTGTATCTTAATATTGAGTCTTGTGGTTAAGTCTTTAATGTTAACTCTCAAGGTACAGTCTTTAGAGGTAAGTCTTAAGATTAAACCTTTAGGTTAGTTCTTAAGGAGAAGTCTTAGGGTTAGTTCTTTAGGTTAAGTCTTATTGTTAAGTCTAAAGGTTAGAGTCTTAAGGTTAAGTGTCTATGGTTGAGTCTTATGGTAAAGTCTTTGGGTTAAGTCTGAAGAATTAACCTTAACACTTAACCCTAAGACTTAACCCTAAGACTGAACACTAAGACTCAACCTTAATACTTAACACTAAGACTTGACTCTCAGACTCAAGCTTAAGTCTTAACCATAAGACTTAACACTAAGACCCTATAGATTTAAACCTACAACATATCCCTAAGTCTTAAGACTACGACTTAAAACTAAGTCTTAACCATAAGGCTTAACCCTAAGAAATAATACTAATACTTAACCCTAAGAATTAACCCTAAGTCTTAACTTTAAGATGTAACCCTACGACTTAATGCTAAGACCTAACCCTAAGACTCAACCTTAAGACTTAACCTTGAGACTTAACCCTAAAACTTAACCCTAAGACCTAAATCTAAGACTTAAAACTGGCTTAACACTAAGACCAAACCCTAAGAAATTACCCTAAGAATTAAGCCTAATATTTAACCCTAAAACATAATTCTAAGACTTATCCTTCAGAACTAACCCTAAGACTTAACCCTAAGACTCAACCTTAAGACTTAACCTAAAGACTAAACCCTAAGACTTAACCATAAAACATAACCCTAAGATTTAACCCTAAAGACTTGACTTAACCCTAAGACTTAACCATAACAGTTAACCCTAAGACTCAAATTAAAACTTAACCCAAAAACATAACCCTAAGACTTAACCCTCAGACTTAACAATAAGACTTAACTCTAAGACTGAACCATAAGACTCAACCTTAAGAACTAACCTTAAGATTTAACTATAGGACTTAACCCTAAGACATAACCCTAAGACTCAACCTTAAGACTTAACCCTAAGTCTTAACCTAAAGACTTACCTAAGACTTATCTGCAACACTCAACCTTAAGACTTAACCCTAAGACTAAACCTTGATACTTAACCCTAAGTCTTAACCTAAAGACCTATCCCTAAGACTTAACTGTAAGACTCAACCATAAGACTTAGCTCTAAGACTTAACCCTAAGACTTACCCTAAGACTCAACCTTAAGACTTAATCCTAAGACTTAACCTAAGACTTATACCCACGACTTAACTCTAAAGACTCAACCTTAAAACTTAACCTTAGGGCTTAACCTAAAGACTTAAACCCTAAGACTCAACATTACGACATAACCCTAAGACTTAAGCCTAAGCCTCAACCTTAACACTTAAACTTAAGAATTAAGCTAAAGACTTTAACAATACGACTTAAATATAATGCTTAACTCTAACACTTAAGCTTAAGACTTAACCCTAGGACTCAACCTTCAGACTTAACCTTGAGATTTACCTAAAGACTTAACTCTCAAAATTCACCCTAAGGACTTAACCGTAACACTCAACCTTCAGTCTTAACCGTAAGACTTAACCTTAAGACTCAACCATAAACTTAACCATAACACTCAACCTTAAGCCTTAACCTTAAGACTTAACTCTAAGGCTTAAAAGTTAGAGTCAACCTTAAGTCTTAACCTTAAGATTTGACCTTAAGACTTAACCCTAAGGCTCAAGCTTAAGACTTAACCTTAAGACTTAACCCTAAGACTCAACCTTAAGATTTAACCCTAAGACTTAACTCTAAGACTGAAGTTTAAGACTTAATCCTAAGACACAACCTTAAGAATTAACCTTAAGACTTAACTCTAAAACTTAACCCTAAGAATTAACCTTAAGACTCAACCTTAAGACAACCTTACGACTGAACCCTAAGATTTAACCTTAAGACTTAACCCTAAGTCATAACCCAAATACTTAACCCTAAGACTCAACCTTTAGACTTAACCTTAAGACTGAACCTAAAGACTTGACCCTAAGACTTATCCGTAAGACTCAAACTTAAGACTTAACCTTTAGACTTAACCTGAAGATTTAACCTTAAGTCGTAACCCTAAGACTTACACCTAAGACTTAACGCTAAGACTTAACCCTGACAGTTAGACTCACCCGTAAGACTTAACCCTAAAACATGATCCTAAGACTTAACTATAAGACTTAACCCTAAGTCTTACCCCTAAGACTTAACCCAGACAGTTAACCCTATAGAATCAACCGTAAGACTTAACCCTAAGACTTAACTCTATAGACTGAACTTTAAGTCTTACCCCTAGGACTCAACCTTAAGAATTAACCTTAACTCTAAGCCTTAACCCTAATTCTAACCCTAAGACTCAACCTTAAAAGACTCAACCTTAAGACTTAACCCTAAGACTCAACCTTATGAATTAACCTCTAGACTTAACTCTAAGTCTTAATCTAAAGACCTATCCCTAAGACTTAACTGTAAGACTCCACCTTTAGACATAACCCTAAGACTTAATGCTAAGACTCAACCATGAGAGTTAACCTTAAGATTTAACCTAAAGACTTAATGCTAAAACTTAACCCTAGGATTTAACCTTAAAGACTTGACCCTAAGACTTAAACCTAAGACTTAACATTGAGACATAACCATTAGCCTTAACCTACAGACATAACCGTAAGACTTAACTCTAAGACTGAACCTTTAAAACTTAACACGAGGACTTAACCCTAATATTTAACCTTAAGTCTTAACTCTAAGACTTAACATTAAGACTTAACCCTAAAACATAGCACTAAGACTTAACTCTAAGACTTAACCTTAAGACTCAGCCTTTAGACTTAACCTTAATACTTAACCTAAAGACTTAACCTTAAGAATTTACTCTAAGACTCAACCCTAAGACTTATCCCAAAGACTTAACCATAAGACTCAACTTTAGACTCAACCTTAAGACTGAACCTAAGGACTTAACCCTAAAACTTACACCTAGAGACTTAAACCTGACAGTTAACCCTAAGACTGAACCTTAATTCTTAACCCTAAGACTCAACCTTAAGACTTAACCTTAACACTTTACCCTAAGACTTAATCTTGATACTTAACCCTAAGTCTTAACCCAAATACTTAACCCTAAGTCTCTACCCTAAGAGTTATCATTGAGACTTAACCTAAAGACTTAACCCTAGTTATTTAACCCTAAGACTTATCCCTGATCCTTAACACTAAGACTTAACTCAAAGGCTCAACCTTAAGGCTTAATCCTAAGGCTCAACCTTAAGACTTAAACTAAGGACTTAACCCTAAAGACTCAACTCTAAGATTTAACATTGAGACTTAATCTAAAGACTTAATTGTAGAGACTTAACGCTAAGACTTATCCCTAAGGCTTAACCCTAAGACTGTAATGCTCATCCTTAAGACTTAACCCTAAGACTCAACCTTATGACTTGACCTTAAGACTTAACCTAAAGACTTGACCCTAAGACTTAACATTTAGACGTAACCATTAGTCTTAACCTAAAGACCTAACCCTAAGACTTGACCCTAGGACTTAACCTTAAGGCTCAACCTTAAGCCTTAACCTATAAGAATTAACTATAAGACTTAACCCAAAGACTTAACTCTAAGACTCAACCTTAAACCTAACCTTAAATCTTAGCTCTAAGACTTAACCATAAGACTTATTCCTAAAACTCTTAAGTGACGTACGGAATTAGACTCTATAACTCGAAAGTTATAAAGTAGGTATGTTTATTGCGCGCAGATGCACGGGGGATCGCTCCTCCACAAGCGTGCGTGCCCGAAGTGACGAACCATCTCACATTTATACAATAAAACAAATGAATATTCAATTAACGCCTATACATATTCGTTACCTAAACCCACCTTCTCTTGCTTTGTATGTTAATTAGCTTATCAGTCCTTTGCCTGGAGTGTGGTGGTCTTGCAGGTTTGTAGGTGATTCATGTCCTTGTGACCATCTGATCTTCTCCAGCAAGAAGACTTAGCACTCCCTCCCTCTAGATAGCATTGGAATGTCTCTCATCCTTTTCTCATCCTTTTTATAAACAGCCCCTTTGCTAGAGGAAGAAGGGCAGGTGTCTCCTCAAAGCTGTGTGCCTATGTGACCAGACACCGCACCCATGACCAGTCACCATACCCACATTCCTTGAGCAGACATATACAATCACGATCGATGTCCATTGTCCCTCTTTCACACTATTTCTCCATATCAAGACCAAACAGAAATTACTTGAACTATGCATGAACACTTGAGTGAAACTAAAGACCGCTGTGCCTTTAAATGGGGACGAGGCTCATAAGACCCAGTGAGGATTAAGTGTGACTAAAGGTCATTGTAAACGGTTTTTCCAGGGGTATAAAGTATTTTCCTGTCGCGAAGAGCTGTGCTAGCTTTGTGGGTTTGCCCCCCAGCTCCCGTCCCCGCAGACACGCGTAGCTGGTCCCTCGGCCGTGCGGGTGCTCGATCCGTTGCGCGGCGGGCGATGGGATCCGGCCGTTGGACGGCAGCATCAGGTCCCGAGGAGACGGTCGCTGCCAGCCCCGGCCGGGCTCGGCGCTCGGAGGGGCTGCGCGACGTCCCGGTGCGGCAGCGGCCCTTCCCGGGGCTCGCCCCCCGTCTGGGTGCGAGGGGGGTGGCGGCCCGGCGGGTGGCGGGCCTGCCGGGATGGGAGATGCGGCTCCAGGTGCTTTGCCCGCCGGCCCGGACGGTGCTTTCGCCTCTCGTTACGCGTTCGGGGGAGGCAGGAGGGTCGCCGTTACCGTCAGCGAGCCCGTGCTGCCGCCGCTGCCCGGCGCCGGGGCTGTGTGGCATCCCGGGGTGGCGGGGAGCGGAGCGATGCGCCTCGTCCTTGCAGGGTGCTGAGCTGCCCTTCCCCGGGGCCAGGGCTCGCTGCCGCTTCCAGCTGCACAGGATTTGGTCCCGCAGCCTCAGGGTGAGGGCTGGATTTTCGCGAAACGAGGAGGAGCTGCTGGCACCTTCTGTACTGGCGGTCGGCTTGATTTCTTGCTGTGCTTTTCTTACATTTTTAATAGCCCGGTGGAGTACAAATTGTAAAGGAAACTTCATACAGAGAGTTTTAAAGTTTGAAGAGAGATTATTCACCCTCTAGCTGTCGTGAGGTTTCACCTCTCCTTCCTGGCAGGACTGATCTTCCAGTTAGAAGTGAAACAAGGTCAAACGGTTTAAAAAAAAGGTTTCTTTCTGTCAGGCCGAATGTAAATCAATCAAATTCCCGGGCACCAAAGTGTGCTGTGTAACAAATGTGAGTGCAAAGGTAAGCACGTAGCTACAGGTAGCAGAAGAGCATGTGCGAGAGAAGTTGTGGAACTTCTCTCTAAGTTCTAACACCTTGCTCTTTGCGCTGTTCTTCTGCAGATTTGCCTGGATTTTAAGTATGGACAGAAGAGGGAGAGAACGACCATATGCATTTGATTTGCTTAATAGAAAATATCTTGGCAGAAACACATGCTTGTGCTGTGTATTCTGTTGGAGTTTGGCTTTTTAAAATACTCATGTTCTGTCTAATGAAAAGCTGGTAGTATCTCCCATTCACCTAAGAATATGTTCAAACATAGCTTGAGATATGCTGCTAATCACGTTAAGAAAAATGTCTAGGTTAATATCAAACTAGCTAAAGTGCAGTCACTGGGGGATATCTCGGTGCTTGTAACCTTTAAATTAAAGAGTGCTACGAGGCTGGATTACCTGATACCCAGTACAATTGGAACAGCAGTATAAACCCTCTTTTTTGAAGGAAGACTGTAGGTCATTTTGAACAGTGTGGAATCATAGAATCATTTAGGTTGGAAAAGTCCTTTAAGATCATTGGGTCCAACCATTAACCCAACACTGCCAAGTCCACCACTAAACTGTGTCCCTGAGCACCACATCTACACATCTTTGAAATGCCTCCAGGGATGGTGAGGCCACCCTGAAACTTCCCTGGGCAGCTGGTTCCAGTCCTTGACAACCCTTTCGGTGAAGAATTTTTTCCTAATGTCCAATCTAAACCTCCCCTGGGGCAGCCTGAGGCCGTTTCCTCTTGTCCTATCCCTTGTATCCTTGTTGGATCTGGTAGAAATGATCCCCAAATGGCAGTGTGTAAAGGATTAATTTAAATTCCAGATTCCAGTTGCCTGGCATTAGCAAAAATAAAGCTTTTGTGTTATTTCTCTTAACAGTTAAAAATTAGATGCAGGAAAAATAAAGAGAAACACGTAAGTTCTGAATTTCCGCCCCCCCCCCCCCCCCCCCTCCATTTACATTTTGGAAAGACAGAACTAATTTGCTCTCCTGTCTGCTGTGCATCCTGGTGCTGAGCTAATCTTTTCTATGCCCTAAACTGTTATTAGCTTTGCTTGCTTATTACTGAAAGATTTACTTTCTAGGACTCCTTTTAATTCCATTTGCTACGACGCTGCCTTTTGTCTTAAATGTTATTTTTTTGTAGTGTCCTTTAAAAGATTCTTGGCCTTTTCTAACCTGGGACAAATTTCTAGTAGCCTGGTCGAGTTTTCCTAATCGTTAATGATCTTCCCAGCAGGATATGTTCTTTGTCTTCTTCCTAACATGATTCAGGACGCATTCTGTTCTAAAGTGCCCTTACCCTTGAACCATTGTGCTGGGATTTAGTGTATTGACCCAAACTCTAGTAGATTTTTCTTGAGGCTTTTCTCTGTCACTTTGCACAGCACTGCTAAGATACCTGCTGTCAAAGTGCTTGCATTTTAGTAATAACACCTTGGCACTGTTAAAGTAAGTATGTTTAAATTTTCCTTTGGCCGACTTACCTGTTTTAATTCCTTAAATATTCAGATTTCTTCTGAGACAGGTCGAGGAAAGGAGCACTTGTTCTTTACAGAGGATGAAATAGAAGAAATAAATGTGTAAATAGGCATGACCATTAGGTCATTAGGGGTGTTTCTATGGGTATGCCTGCTATGCCCAGAATGGTGTAAGAAAAGTAATCCGCTTTGCAGATTTGGCTGTATGACCATATCACTATGTTTAGAGGTGCAGGCATCAAGAGATGCAAGTGTTTTCAGAGAATTAAGAAAACCATCTTGTTCATGCAGTCCAGCCATAAATGATGCACAGAACAAAAAATGATAGAAAAAAAAAAAAGTCTTTTCAGACCCATATGAGTAAATAGAGTATTCTGTGCTGTCCTGTACACGCATGTGTGTACACGTATTCGTAGCCAGTGAGTCATGGCTCCTAAGCCTGATTTAAAAACTGAATGAGTTCATTATAATCCCCCCCCCCCCCCAAAAAAAAAAATAATCTGAGGAACGAATATAATCTGCTTTACTAAATGAACATGTGAAAGTGCTTACCAGGGATAAACCTGGGGACTCTACATAGTTCTCTCTTTTTCCTCCAACAGAATGAAAACACCTTTGAGACAATAAAGGAGTTAGGAGAGGAGCCAGTGTGTCCCATTCAGTATTCTCTGTCTATCTGCGTGCACCGCTTCCCCTGTTTGGTTTCTGATCGAGACGGGAAGGACAGGGGGTGTGTAAGGACATTGCAACTCTCAGAGAGAAGATAGGCTTTTGTGCTGGCTTCAGCCAGTTCTGAGCTCTTTGGGGCTTAAATCTCCCCAGAATGGGTGTGATGTTGAGTTGTCTACTCCGGGGCAAATGGAGAGGAGGAGGGGCGCCTGGAGGGAGGACCACTGGCGCAGGGGACACCCTGAGCATCAGAAGGTGTTGGAACCAGTGATGACTAGAGCTCTGACCAGGGGGGACCTCTCAGATTTCTCTGCATGTGGTACCCCAGTTGCTGGGACATACATGAAGCAGAGATTGTGCGGTGTGGCGGGAGGGTGACTTGGTTTGCAAAGGGGGAGCTCAGGCCAAACCCCTGCAAGGCAGGTAGAACTGCAGATCCTCCCTGTGCTTCGTGTTCACCTTGCCTGTGACAACGTGCTGCAGAAAAGCTGAGCACAGCCCTTTGCTGACGCCCAGCAGCTTGTGCTCCCTGCTGTGCCCCTCTGAAATATTTTGGTTGATCGTCATTTCATGGCGAGCTCTATTGTCCCCCCAGCCAGGGCTACTGCAGCAGTAGCAAACCAGGGCTTCTAGTTCCTCCCCGACGCCTGCCTTCCTCCCCCTCTGCATCTCCCCAGCTCTCACAGAGGAGGGGTTGCCAGTGGTGCCTTCTCCAGGCAGGGCACATCTGCAGCTTCCATTGAATACCCTCCTTCCCTTTGAAAGCCCTGCCTCTTTCTGGCGGGTGGGGTTTGCTCATTTCCGTGAGCGCTTTTGCAGGTGGTGGTGACATGGGAAGGAAAGGGACATACAGTGCTGGAGGTAAAGAGCCGCTGCACGTCTGTTTACACCGTGTTTGTACAGCTGAGGTGGGTACAAATCGGGGGTGGCTTTGCTGGAGAACTTTGCCAGGGATATAACTGACCGCCTGTTTGGGAGTCCCAGAGCAGCACGTTCGGTAACAGGAGATCGCTGCGCTGCCTGCCCTTGCCGTTGCTGTTGCGCATGCGGCAGTAAACACCTCCTCTGCACAAAACTGAGTCCGGGTAGAGTCCACGGAGACAGTGTTGGTAAGAATCCCAGGTGCTGCAGAAAAGCAGTCTGAGGTCTCAGCTGAGCTGTACTGCTTCAGAAGGGAGATTAGCCATAGATAGGTACGTGCTTTCTTTCTCAGAGAGGGGAAAGATGGTGTGGGATAGTCCTTTGCTCGGTGGTCCTGTGGGCATGTGCACTGGAGAGGCGCCATCACAGGCCACCTCTTCCTGAGCAAGCCACCACTGTGGGAGGCACTGAGATGCTCAGCAGAGGCAGTTTAGGAGCGACAGGGGTGATCTGTCCCGCTGCTTGGAGGTAATCCCCTCCATACAACCCTGAGATGCAACGTACCCAGCTAGAAGGAATCCCAGTAGAGATGGACAAAAAGATGAACACGTGCAGGTATTGCTCCCCAGCAGCATGCGAAAAAATTCATCAGCAGTACATATCCTGGCATGTATCCGTTCATATGGAAGGTGGATATTTATGGTTTTTAGTGTAAGTCAGAAGTTGTTGGACAGTCTGTTTTGCCTTGGAACGAAACCATACAATTAAATTTTGCAAAGCAACCTGTGTTTCAAATCCGTGGACAAGGTGAAATGCCATGTGCGTGAGAGCGTTTCTCATCAGCGTGGATCTTTGCTGTCTCTAAGGCAGTGCAGGCTGGGGCTGTGGGTGCTACTGGAGATACGCAGCCCGCCTGCACTGTAGGAAGGTCATTCTGGTCTGACTGTCAGATGGAGCTGTATGTTGTACAATATTGTACGTGTTGTGCCAAGCTTTCTGCAGGTAAAGAAAGAAGCAGTCATGTATTTGACAACAGCAATCATAGGTGATGCTGTGAAGAAATTCAGGGAAAATCTGCGACGCATGTGATTTTGACTACAACCGAGCTGTAGTTCTGACTTGTCTTGGTCACTTTAATTAGTAATGTGTCATTAATTTAAAAATAACCGGTGCGGTTAAAGAGCATGGGTGTTGGTCAGAAATGCCTGGTTTCTCATGTGTAAATTCAGCAAGTCAGAGGCACTGATGGAAGTGCCTGGATGAATCGGTAAAACAGGGCTGGGCTAGCCAGGGCTGGCACGGGCAGCGTGTGCAGCATGTAGTGGTTTAGGCAATAGCTCTAACTCAGAGTTATGGTGGAGGTGCTGGATGTGCTTGGGTTTGAAAGCACACAGTCTTCGTTAGCTTCAACGGAAACTGCAGGATTCTGCTGTGCAAATCAATGAAACTGTGAGATACAATCCACTGTTCAGGAAAGTCAGAACATGTTTTTAAGGAAGTCTCTGTTGGGAGGTAAAACCGCTGCTGAAGCGATAGCAGCGACGGAGCGTGTGTAAAAGAGCCTGGGGAGACCCGCAGCCTTCTGGAGCCAGGCAGAGTATTTCCTGTTCACTTGAGCTATTGGTCACGACGGGAAGATGCTTCCTACGAACTGGGTTTTGTTCTAATGGAAATAGGTGACTGGTGAATACAGTGGAGAGTTGTCTTTTTCCCCATTTTTGGAAAACGGAATGCATTATTGTTCCAGTTTAACAGTAGGTGGCACTCGGTTCCAGTGCAAGTAGTTACACTTCATTCCCTTAAAAAGGAATCCATACAATTCTATCAGTTCCACTTCTGAATCAAAGAATGAAAATAGCTTCTGAACAGGGTCTTGACTAATAATTCATGTGCTGAGATATCTGCATGGTGTGTCTTCATTGCCTTGCACTAAAATTCCTCTTCCCTGTGAAACCAGTTGTGTTTGTGGGTTTGGGATCTTTTTTTCTTTCCTCCCCTTGTTCAGGGAGCAGTAGCCCAGCACAGTTCCACTTGATTTTTTTCTGGTGGTGTTCTAACATTGTGCAGTCCTCCTAACTCTTTGTCCATCAGTAATGCTTTCACTTTTTTTGTTCCTCATGTTTTAAGATATTGTTATCTTTCTAAGGGCTGTATTTTTGTTATGTCTTGCATCATGAGTGAATTCAAAGTACTTTCAATGGCATAGTACATTTTGTAGTGTAATTTTGTGAAAATGCTTCTCTATGAATTAAAAAAAAGATTTCATTTTATATTATTTCAGGGGTAAAACCTGAATTAATCAATCTTGGATGTGGAGTTTCTGTCTTCTAGAAATACATGAAGCTTAACTTTGTTTTTGTAGGTTGAGAAGGAAAAAAGCAAACAAAGATGTTCAAAAGTGCAGGCCATGGTGACGTGCGGAATTAGACTCTATAACTCGAAAGTTATAAAGTAGGTATGTTTATTGCGCGCAGATGCACGGGGGATCGCTCCTCCACAAGCGTGCATGCCCGAAGTGACGAACCATCTCACATTTATACAATAAAACAAATGAATATTCAATTAACGCCTATACATATTCGTTACCTAAACCCGCTTACTCTCGCTTCGTATGTTAATTAGTTTATCAATCCTTTGCCTGGAATGTGGTGGTCTTGCAGGTTTGTAGGTGATTCATGTCCTTGTGACCATCTGATCTTCTCCAGCAAGAAGACTTAGCACTCCCTCCCTCTAGATAGCATTGGAATGTCTCTCATCCTTTTCTCATTCTTTTTTAAATAGCCCCTTTGTTAGAGGAAGAGGGGCAGGCGTCTCCTCAAAACTGTAGTTGTCTCCTCAGAGCTGTGTGCCTATGTGACCAGACACCGCACCCATGACCAGTCACCATACCCACATTCCTTGAGCAGACACATACAATCACAATCGATGTCCATTGTCCCCATTTCACACTATTTCTCCGTATCAGTGGCAAAACAGGAATGTGTGGATAAATAACATCACTAATCGGCAAATGAAACAAAAGATTACTGTAAGGAAGAATGACTGTTTGAAAATGGAGAATGAAAACACGATAGAAGAAAAAGACAAAAAGAGTTTTTCATCTGGGGGAAGCTCAAAATTGATTAAAATGCCAATGAAATGGTAAGCTAAGGAAATAATCTCTAATTCTTATTTGTAGTGCTATGTAAGTGTCTTAGGTTTTCTAATACTGTAGTAGTTGAAGTAGTTTCCTCAGTGGTGAAAGCCATAGTGAGTAGTCCACCGCTTCTCAAAAAATGAAGAAAATTTCTTTTTAGAATACACGAAGCGCACGATGGAGGTTCAAATTTATTGCCTGCTCTAAAAAAAGAAAAGGGGAAAAAAAAAGAAAACCCCCACCCAAATTCCTGTGATTTCCATGTCAACAGTGAGGTAAAATGCATCTTCAAAACCAGAACCGAAGACTGGAAAAAGCAGTTATTTTTGTAGGAAATGGCCACCTAGAAAAGAAAAGTAGGAACTTGGGGTTTGCTACTCCTCCCTTTTCTAGGTGATTTTAGTGATCTCCGTGCAGTTGGTGTTTTCCTTTTCATTAAGTTAATGTGCCCTTTGTCAGGAGAGGGGAAAAGATATTATCAAACCAATCTCAAAAGTTTAAAGAAGGCACACGTATTTTTATGCAGACCTAAGCAGGAGTTTTTTCTGTCTGTCCTTCAAAGGAATCTCTGCTCTAGGTGCTTTCTGTAACGTGGCTATTGGATATAGTCCAGCTTAAGATCTAGCTCAGACTCCACGTGTCCCCCTCACTCCTAGGGCAAGGATTTTAAATACTTGGGTATCTTCCATGATCTTTGCAGTCAAGTCTGTGATTTTATCATAGATATTTGTCATCTCAGTTGTTTCAGACATCATCTTAAGTATGTCTGTTTCACAGAAATATTTTTTGCAAACCTACTCACTTGGTGATTTCTTTCTTTCTTTCTGTGTAATGTAGTAAAATTGCCCTGAATGCCAAAGGTGCAAAGAAAAATAAAAGACAGCCTTCAAAAGCAGAAGGCTCATCAGCAGATGAGCTCTTCCAGTGGCAATCATGGTCAAGTACCGGATGATAGCACTTCCAGTGAAATATCTGAGGATGAAGGAAGGTATGCACGTAAGGAATGTTGAAAATAAAACTTACTTAATGATAAAAATTGGCCTGAGAGCTAGAGGCTAGTTTGGGTTTTTGTTGTGTGTTTAGGTTTTTTGTAAACCTGATGCATATGAAGATTCTTGTTCTTTCGTGTGACCACCTGATGTTCTTTCTTGTTCTTTCTTGTTCTTTTGTGTGACTACCTGATGAGCTTTGTGTTGACAAACAGTTCACTTTTGTTTAGAGTGCTTTTGAACATGCTGGCCAAGTCAACAATGAGGTCACGTGCACAAATTCTGATTAATTACATGAGTGTGTGTGCACAGGCATAGAAGTATTTCATGTGTTTAAAAAGAGTGAGGTATCTCAGTTTTTTTCACTGCAGGTATCTCAGGATTTTTTGCCCTGCTCCCCGCTCCACCTTTTCTCTTGCAGCTGTGTACCCTCCTGACTTCTTGCCCACCCTGAACTTACTTGTGTGGGTTGTGGCAAAGTGAGAAAGAGAAGTTGTTGACGCTGTTCAACCCTAGCTAAAAATCTGGTGTGTTATCAACACCGTTTTGGTCAGAAATCTAACACACAGCCCTGTGTGGGCTGCTGTGAAGAAAACAAACTGCATCCCAGCCAGACCCAGGACACCAGAGAATCCTGTAGGAGAAGGATTCTCATTACTGGAGAGAGCTAACCCCCTGGTATTAAACAGGGAATGCACGTAACCGTATAGCTACATGTCTGTAGCTGTAAGATTTCTGTCACTTTGCGTGAAGTTTAGGGAACAGTTACTTCAACTATTTGCTTAACATCTTGTGGAAAAATTAGCCTTCCAGTAGACATAATAGTACACAATAATTGTTTCAGTCTTGAACTATATCTAGCAAAGTTACTATACAGATTTTAGTTTAATTCAGTTCTGCAATTAAGTTTTCAAAGCAGCTGTAGGTATTATTCATAATGCAAAGTAAGCATTCCAGTACTGAAATACATTTCTGTTTTCTAGACCTGCAGCAACAACCAGGAGTGAAAAGAACGAGGTATTGTAAAACTAGTTTCTTGATAAACTGTTTCTATCAGCTTTTAATCACTTAGATGGGAGCAGTGTTTATGTAGTGATCGACCAGATGTACAAATTGCTGATGGTATGCAGCTTTATTGTATTTGAGACAAATCTGTGGGCTGTGAAGGAGAGAATGAATCATTCGTGCATTTGTAATGGTCTGTAATACTAGACAGTGGAATTACAGAAAGTACTGTATTTTTTGTAGGTCAGCAGACAAATGGAAGTAACTGATGACCCTGGTTTAACTCACTCATCTGACCCAACTTCAGAGGATGTCCGGTTAGAAGCTTCAACCTGCAAGGAGGCTGTGCTGCTGTTGGAAGAGCTTGGTGTGGTTCATATGGGTATGTTTTCAAGTCTCTGTCTTCAGCTGTTACAAGTTCCCCTTAAAACATGATTTCTTTGTATGCACTCCTAAGTATTTTAATTTCATATGTTGATATAATATTTCTTTCTGATTAGAGATCCCCCTCAAAAGCTGTGAAACTGTCACCTAGCCTGAGATGTCGCCTGTATTACCAGCCGACGTGCCTTACTTTATCATTGGTTCTCTGTCTAGTCAGAGCTGGAGAAGCAGTTTCTTGCAAAATACAGTTCAGTTCCTTCTAATGTGGTCATCAAAAGTCAGCAAGAGCTTTTTCTTCTTTATATCCCCTTGATGTGGTTTAAGCCCAGCCACACCTAAACACCTAAGCACCACACAGCCACTCACTTGTTCCACCCCAGTGGGGTGGGGGAGAGCATCGGAAAGGGAAAAGTGAGAAAACTCATGGGTCGGCATGAAAACAGTTTAATAGCAAAAGCCACGCACGCAAGCAAAGCAAAGCAAGGAATTCATCCAGCACGTCCCAGTCCCATGGGCAGGCGGGTGTTCAGCCATCTCCAGGACAGCAGGGCTCCGTCACGCATAACAAATACTTGGGAAGACAAAGTGCCATCACTCTGGATGTCCCTCCCTTCCTTCGTCCTCCCCCAGCTTTATATGCTGAGCATGATGCCGCGTGGCATGGCACATCCCTTGGGCCAGCTGGGGTCAGCTGTCCCAGCCGTGTCCCGGCCCGGCTCCTTGCGTACCCCCAGCCTGCTCACTGGTGGGGTGGGGTGAGGAGCAGGAAAGGCCTTGGCTCTGTGTGAGCGCTGCTGGGCCGTAACGAACACATCCCCGTGCTACCAACCCTGTTTGCGGCCCAACTGCAAAACATGGCCCCGTACCAGCGACTGCGAAGAAGATTAACACTATCCCAGCCACAACCAGCACACCCCTCAACAGCTAATGACAAAGAGTACAGCAAAATAATGGCTTTGCTTAAAAATAATAAATAAAAAAATATATAACAAAAATCAACTGTCATACGATGCTTGCATTTATACACAAAGCATTATGTAAACATAAGCATCACTTACTAGGGCTATTAAACTATGCTAAAATTTCATTAGGCAAGTGTTAACCTTGGCCAAAGGCCAAACTCCCCCCCCAGTGCTGCCACTGCCCCTCCTTGACAAAATGGGGTGAAAAAGCTTGTGGGTCAGTGTGAAGGCAGGGCTGTCACTTCCCAGTGACCGTCACTGGCAAAACAGACTCCACCGATTAAAATACATTTGGATAGTGAGAAACAAAGACCCACAACCTGAGAAGGACACGTCGGCACCCCCCGTGCTCAAGCTCTGCTGCGCTCCTTCCCTGCCACCTCCCCAGGCAGCGCGGGGAGGCTGCGGTCGGCAGTCGGGACGTAGCAGTTTCTCTCTGCTGCTCCTTCCTCGTCCCTTTTCCCTGCTCCAGTGTGAGTCCTCCCCCAGGCTGCAGTCCTTTGGGGAAAATCTCCTCCAGCCTGGGCCCTCCATGGGTCGCAGGTCCTTCGGGAAGGATCTGCCTGCTCTGGCACGGGGTCCTCCGCAGCACTGCGCTGTGGGTATCTGCTCCAGCATGGTTCTCTCCGGGGCTGCAGGGGAATCTCTGCTCTGGCACCTGGAGCAGCACCTCTCCCTCCTCCTTCGCTGACCTGGGTGTTCGTTTGCGGGGCTGGTTTTCACATGCTTTTCCCCTTCTCTGCCCGTGTGGTGGTTTCGCCCTTTCCTACATTTGTTTTTCCTGAGGTGCTGCCAGCACGGCTGGTTTTTGGCCCCCCGGCCCCAGCGATCTTGCCCAGCCCGTGTGAGGTCGGCAGGGAGATGCCGGGCTGGCCCGGGGGCAGGAGCACCAGCCCTGTGAGGGGAGGCTGCGGGAGCTGGGCCTGGGGGAGTTGGGCCTCCCAGCGCGGGGGAGGGGAGTACGAGGAAGACGAGGCCGGTCCCAGCTTGGCCTGGGTTTGACTTCAGCAGGTGTTCAAAATCCTCAAACATCTGTCAAGTATAAAGAAGTAATATTTTCATTCTAAATGAATTCTCCAAGCAGCGTTAATTTATACTTTCAAAAGTTACACTTTTTATGAAATTACACTAGAAATTATATGTAAAGCTTTTTCCTTGCAATATACGCCATTCAAATACAAATGTTTGTCAGTCTTTCAAGTAATTTTAGTGGTTGTTGATTCTTGTTTTGCAGAATTTCTAAAGCAGGCTTTCAATTGGCAGTTCTTTCCTTATGTTGATACTTGATTTTTATTTTTTTCTTGTTCACCGTTGCGAGTTTATCGGAAAAAATAGTCAAGATAATGATCAAACACAAAGCTGCTTTCTTGTTTGGGTACTGTGGGCACACCATGGACCGTTTTTTACCATGTCAGTGCTCATTGCTGATTGTTTCAGTTGGTAAAGAAGCTGACCTTCCATAAGGCTTTCCTTGTAAATCAGCTTCAAAATGAAATTGCTGTAGTTTCTCCCAGAGGTACATCCACTGAGGTTTAAAACTGTTTTTAATCGTATTAAGCATAAACCCCATGCATTTCTGAATCTGGTTTTGAACACTGACATCCTTCTTGAGTAAACAGAAGCTGCTTGTTCTGCCTGTGGTCAGCAGTTGTTTTAGACTTACAGAAGGCTTGCTGAAAAATTGTTGGGTCTGCCATAGATAAGTGGCGTGCTGATTCACCAGTATTGCTTCTGGTCACTGAATCCGTAATACGTAGGCTCAGTATACTAAGAAAATGTATATTAACCATAGTAAAAGTTTACGATGCTTTAAACTGTTGAGACAACAAACTCCTTTTTCAACAAAATGGCTGTAATATGAAGGTGATTTATTTTTTTATTATAGAAGTGTGCACACTGGTGTGTGTTTCCCTATGCAAACTTACAAATAACTGATAAATCACTCAAAGTTTTTTTTCTCTATCTTGTACAACTGATACCATGCACAATGGCATGAAGTTAGAATTCTTTAAAAAGTTGAAAAGTACAGTAAAAATACGAACTCTGAAAACATTTAACATTTTTTATGGTTTGAGTTGTCTCTGCAAGTTCATCATGTGGAATATCTACTTTTATATCAGTGCTTTTGTTTCTCAAATACTCTGTTAAATCCCAGATGTTCTTTGAAACAAGAAGAAAAGAGGCTCAGAGTAGAAGTGCTGTGTGAGAAAATGAGAGAAGACCTCCAAAGCAAAGAAGATCAATATTGTAAAGAGGTGGAGGAGAAACAGAAACTTGAGTCACACCCAAGGAATTTAGAAATGGAGTTAAGAACACTGAGAAAGCTCTTGAAACAGGTATATTAAATAATGAATTAAACACTTTGTCTTATTTTCTGCTTCTTTTCAATTGTGTTCCAGTATGCTTAGAGAAGGAGGTGCTTTGTTCATGGTAGAGGCACTGGATAACAGTTGTCAAATTTTGAGGACAGCTTTGTGCACTGTTGCTTTCACATAGTCTCACTCCTCTCTCTGGCTGCAGCTGCTCAGTGTTTTTCCCTTCCTTAAATCCATTATCCCAGAGGCACTACCACTGTCACTGGTGGGCTCGGCCCTGGCCAGCGGTGGGTCTGTCTGGGAGCCGGTTGGTATGGGCTCCATGGGGCAGCCCCCTCTGTAGCCCCCCCGCCAAACCCTCCACACAAACCCAATGTAAGGGTAAACATAAAAAAAAGCGGGGAGCTTCATCTCAAAACCAGGGAACAGTCAGGAGGCAAACCAAAATCCCACTCTGCAACCTGCTGCTAAGAGATAGCTGCACGGAGGATCTCTTTGCTCCCAAACAGACCTGGACAGAAAGAGGAAATGTTTTTAATTACATTTTCATGAGGAACAATCAAACCATTGCTTCTTTGTTCTTTCTAACACAGAAATGCAGAAAAGGGCTTTAATTTCTACACTTACTCAGAAACACTTCCTGTTAAAATAATTCCCAAAAAAGTAAGACCCATAGTCAGAAAGCGGCTGGCGCAAGGCTCACTGCAAGGCAGTGGCAGGAGCTGCTCAGCAATACCCCCCACTGCTCCTGGCCTGGCCGTGAGAGACAGCGTAATCCCCTCTTTGCCCCTCCAAAACGGGGCTAAGCATCTTCTTTGCTCAAAGCACATCTATACAAGAATCCAGAACTTACCATGGTGGGATTACAAAAACACCTATCGGGGGTATGGTTAGAGCTCTCTTAAGGCCCCTGGCAGCAGACAGCTTCTAACATGCACTGGGTGCTGCTGGCAAGGTCGAGTTGCTCATCTCACCCCCAGCTGACTATGATGTATCACATGTATTTTCCTGCCGCCTGAAATGACCTGGAATTCCTCGTTAAAAAATAACTTGCCATTATAGAAGATAAGCAGGTACAGGGCAGCCTTCAAGTCAATCACTTCACAAAGAAACCAAAAGAAGCCCTGAGTGCACGGCACCAGCTGTACTTTGACTCGTATATAAGGGAGAAAGCAGCTGGCAGCACCTTGCTGACTCAGCATCCCTACCTGGCACAGGGAGAGCTATGACAGTGACGTGAGTTTCAGCTGCTGCTGTTGCCACACAGCCTCAGTCCCACATCCTGCAGCACGCAGCACCTCCATGAGGAGCCAATGGTCCTTTTGCGCCCCCATGAATCTATACCTGCCCTTTTTCGCTGCTGTATCATCTACTGATCCTGTTTCCAGGCTGCAAGCAGAAACAAGGAAAACCAAAATGCACTGCAGCTCCCTACTTCTGAGCTGAAACCCCTTACGTCTCAAGAACAAGTCTGCAGCCATGTGCACTATTACACTCTGCTGCTTGTCTTAGATATGGAAACTGGAAGGTAAGTGCATGTGCAATGGTGGGTGGAGCTTCAGAGCTTTCTCAGTCCTTTGGCTGCTCCAAGCAAGAACAATCCCTCAGCGTGCCTCAGCTGTGCAGCACTTGCACTTTATTTTTTTAACTGAAACTAATGGTTATTTCCACATATTTGCCAAATGGGCCACTGAGAAAAATAGTTGGCCAGCACTGTTCTAACATGTTTTAGTGTGTAATGCAAATAGCACAAGGGAACAAGTTGTAGCTAAGGAACATAGCAACACAGATGCACACCAGGGTTTTTTTGGCCTCTGAAGGATTGAATGACCTCAGGAATTGCTGACAGGACTAAATTCTTCACTCAAATCCAGCCCATCTAAACAGAAGTTCTAGTGTAAAATACATCAATATTCCAAGAATAATGTTTTTTTTTTGCCTTGATTCATTTTTCACATAAGTTAGTTTCCGAGTACAAAAATTCGGTAATCCCCAGCCTTACAAGAAGTGCTTCAGACTAACCTCTCCCTACGGGTCACAGTATTGAGTTCCCCTGGCCCTGTTTTCATGCAGATTTTCATTTTCAGTGTGTTCTCTGTGAGGGATACCCAGTTACTCAAATGACTACTTTCTACAAGCATGGAACAGAAATCCAGAGGAAGCATCTACTGTCTAACCTGAAATTCCCAGGAACAGGGAAAGGATGTCAGTATCCAAGAACCGCTGATAAGAAGTTTATTTTAGCCTGTGTAGATACAGCTTGCACTATGTCCTTTAACTATAAATTAAGTACCTGATAAATAGAAAAGTAGTACTATTTATTTCTTTAGTGAGGAATTTCCCCTTCTCTTATTCACCTAGAAATATGTATTAGGTATTTATTTTTCTTTGTGGGCAGCAGAACCTTCTTGCCTTGCACTACATGACAAGAGATGTTCTGGAAATAAGATCACAAAGAACATTCCATGTGTTGGCTAAACCATTTGTAAAACCTCTTGAATACTTGTGACAGCTGACCATCAGCCTACTCCTGCATATGCACCAATTTCTGTTTAAGGCAAAATTTTCAAATTCCTTACATGCTGTTGTATTCAAAGCCCAACCAACTTCCAGACAACTAACCCGATGGATTCAGGACAGACAGCTGTATTCTGTTTTACTGCCAGCAGGGTCTTTATTGGACTGTATTTATACTGCAGTAATCCTAGAAACTACTCCTGAATGAGGCTTAATTTTCACTTCCAAGAGAGATAATCTCCAACTTGAACTTTCTCCTATGGCCAAAGAATCTTCTACTCTGATCCACCCTGACACCACAAAACCCCTTTCCTTTAATCCAGAAATACCAGCTCAGAATATTAATATTAACTTTAGCCAGAACTTTACCCAGAAACTCAACGTAAGAAATGAACCAGAAGACATGAGATGAAAATCAAATACTATGAACACAGAAGAACCTAGAGGTTTTTCTTAGACATATGCATGACTACAAATAATATTCTGGGCTTCTATTCCTTTTCACTTCAGAGAACTATTACCTGGTTTTTTACATATATGTTATTTTATACTCTGGAAAATTAAGAGAGTGATAAAGCCCAGGGATGTATTCCATGTCTCAGTATTAATTAATCAGCCATTAGTCCCATTTATCATTGATCTTAGTGTGTTTGCCACTGGTTTTGGTTTCCAAATCTTATTTACATACAAAACTTGCACTTTCATGTTTGCAAGGGACTTTCCTGCTAATCTCATACATCAAGACAATAGCATGCGATGTAATTTATGGCTGAAACATAAAAATGAGAATTGTTATGACAACCGATGTAATGTCATAAACTATTTTTACTACTAAGTAATTTACCAGTCAAGTACCGTCGTACAAAGCTGTTAATGCAAGGAAAGATAAGGCTTTTTCTGGCAAAGCTGCCTTACAAAACAGAGCAGTACACTTTGTTGGGAGGAATGGCTGTTGTGAAACAGCAGTCTGGTATCTCTTGCCACTGGTGACTTCCTGCAACAGAAACCAACAAAACTAGCTGGAATACTGCTAATATATAGAAAGAGGTTTGGTTGGTTAGTCTAAGTGTTAAAGAAAATGTATTTTGAATTCAGAAATTTAAAGTGCTGAAGCCGCTAACTGGCATAACCAGGCCTCGGCCCTTGTACAGCCCTGATCCAAGGCTGGTTTAACACCCGGTCCAGCTAGTCAATGGGAGAACAGAGAAACAACAGATGATCAACTGTGCAGACAGGTGCTCTCAGAAACACAGGTGTTTTTAGAAAAATTAGTATATGTGAATAGGAACTGCTTGTTCAAAGACTAAGCGCACTTGAAGGAGTGTGTGAGTTAAAGCTGGCAGAAAGAAGATCACGATCCGAGGAGCCTGGAACAGAGGCAGACTGGAACTGAACAGGTGAATCAACTGGGACAGTCAGGTGATGGATTCGCAGAACTGACAGGACCAAAGGAAGCTTCTAAAAACTTTGGACATTGACTAATGATTTGGTAAGTGTATATAAGCCGTGCTGCATCCCTTTGTTCTCTGCCACTCACTGAGGTGGTGGCCCAGCTCTGAGTGGTGATTAAAGCAAACCTAGTGGTATCCACGGCTGCCTAAATTTTTCCTTTAACACTAAGAACCATACTGTGAACTTCAGACAGCTATTAATTTTAGTTAATATACTTTATATACTTTAAAAATATACTTTAATATCTTTAAAATCGTTATTAAAAGGACAGAATTCATCCCTGACGTAAGTCCACTGTTTTGAAAAGAAACTTGATTCTTCACCCAGTGGACAACCAAGCAAAGATTCACCAGATGCAGTTCCCCGAGGTTTCCGTATCACCATATTAGCGATTTCCACTCCTCCAGTTCTGTATCCCGCAGATGCTGCATTGTTCAGTGTTTATGCAACACCTGCACTCAGAGACCCCCTTGTGCTAAGCTCCCTGCAGATATCTTGTGAGGCAGTCCCCTACCTCAGGGGCACTGCCCTTGAAGCAGAAGATTGACCAAGGGCAAGAATGAGGACAGATTAGCATCCTAGCCCCACAGATAGATGGATTGTAGCCATAATTCTGATCTTTTACTTCTTTGACTTCAAGGTGAAGGTCAGTAAAGAGAGATGCACGCTGCAACTGTAAAGGAGAACCTCCTCTACTAGAGGAGCTACTCTTCACCGCTGCGTGAGGTCACACAGCACAGGGATCACCTCAAGCCAGTTATGGTTCTGGATGCCACATAAAACCTCAGCCTCTTTAGTTCCCAGGCTAGCAGGCCATGCAGGAAGCTACACACCAGCTGAGCAGGACCCCACTGCCAGGACATAAGCATTTCCCCAGCATTGTGACTTTGGATGCAAGATGCAGTGAACAAGCACGGAAATGGTGTGATGACTCCCACTCCAGAAGACTGCAGGGTACCAGATGACTCAACAGGGCTTCATCTTGATGCTGTCAAACTTTCTTTGACAAAATTACCTAACATAGAAAGCTTCTGGAAGGTGCAAATTAAAGTGATCCTGAACATCACACAGCAACAAGGACCAATCGAGGATTTGTGTGCCAGGCTGTGGCGTGGCATGGCAATGCTGAGCACCCACTGCTGCCAGGAACCTGCACGTGTGCAGCCATGCAGAGATGCTGCCAAATCACCCTCACCCACCTGTGCGAGGTCTCTTCCACCAAGAGCCTCAGAGAAACTGCAGAGGCTACTGGCAGCCTGGGAAACATTTACATTAGTCACCTTTCCACCCCCACCCCCCCTCCCTCAAATCATACTCTTATTAGCAATAGAGTTCAATGTAGAATGATGCCATCACCTTTGTGGCATTCCCTAGTATTGGAAAGCTCCTGTTGCAATCTTTTTGTTTAAGAGAAGTAATGGGAGAGTTACTTTGAAGTCTGCATAAAAGCTGCTCTCCCTACATGCCAAACTCACATGCTAATTGAGCTTCTTCTTTGTTTCACTGTCAAAACAAACTCTTCTATTGCAAGAAATAAAAGTTCGCAACTCCTCTGTTCATGGCAATGCCTCAAAGCCTCTGCAATACCCGTAACCAAGATTCCTATAAAAGGCAGATAATTTCCTAGAACAGCACTGAGCCCTCCACGGGGCCCAAACAGGAACCATAACTGCAGTTATGAACCTTTAAGGCAACAAAACACTTTTTTTTTTTTTTTTTTTTTTCCAAGTATCCATGCACCCTGAGTGTCCAAGGGGTCTGGTTTTGACTGGAGACAGCTATAGCACAATTAATAGACAACAGAATCTCAGAGATGAGAATATAAGGGAGCAGAGATCTAAAACATTTCTGGCTTTGCAGACACACAACCAACACCAGTATAGACAAAGCAGTTCAGCCACAGCCAATTAATATATTAAAGGACGATCCAAAGCCTTCTGTAAAAGGAAATTAAAATAATTTAGCAGAATTAACATTGCTTAATACCAAAGCTAGTTATCTCAATTTGCCCTTTAATAACAGAGACCAAGGACTATAAAAGTGAAGCTGCAATTAAAAACCAGGATTTGGTCTGTTTACTTTGATATCTCCCTGAAAAAAACACCATGGTGACCCTAACTATTCTTTTTTCCTTCACTGTTAAACAGGACAAAGAAATCTCTTTTCTCCTGGAAAACCAGATGTCTGAGACCATGACCCAAACCTCACAAGTTACTTTTTCTTCAGTACAGATTTTTAGATACACCAGAAAGCACAGCTTTTCACATACTAAAAAAAGAGAAAATAGATGGAAGGAACATCAGTGTTTGTGAAGCAGGAGCTCACACGCTTCTCCAGCCTCATCATCCTGTTTGTAAGATCAAGGATAATATTCAGGCTTACCCTTTGCTCAGGTGAGTAATTATGGTGAAATCAGAATTGAAAAGATGAATAAAGGCAAAATTTTAAAAATATTAATATTAACCATTAAGCCTTGTTGATAAAATTCCATCTGACAACCCTTCCCTGTGTCTCCCTTCCTTTAACTATAGAGTGAACACTGAGTTTGATGTTCCTGCCATATGGCCCATATGACCTTCTCGTCAGCAATCACACCAACCTCTTCATCATTTCTGGGTGCCACATCAGCCCACTTCCCTCTTTTACCATTGGAGTCCTGACATGAATGCAAGAGAAGATCTCAGCTTTCCCCCAAGGAAACCAATCCTGCTCTAACACACCTGTGTTTAGCACTCCTCACACATAACCAGGAGAGGTGTATGTCTCTACTGACACGCGCATTAAAAGAGGGAGTTTAAACATCTGCAGTCACACTCTCCTCTTAGCCTTTCCTTAATGACACCAGGCATTTAGAAAATGAGCAGAAGTCAGCACATCTTCCACCCTCCTACATTTTTTTTCCCAAAGAAGATGGTCCTTTTGCATTCATGGAGATCCTCTAACTGCCAGGAAGCAGATGAAAGCAAAACAACTGCACTGCTCCCTGTTTAACAGGCTTAGGAGGCACCGCTTCCCACATTTCAAACACTCACCATGTGCCTTCCTGCTGAGACCAGCTCAGCAACTCAGCTGCCACTGCTTGGATCCCTCCCTGTGAAAAGCAAGTCTGGAGAGCTAGGAAATGTGCCAAATTATCCTCAACACTCCAGCACAGCACCTTTCCTCCTCATTTGTTGCTTCTCATTGCAGCTGGTCCTTTCTTTCCTTACCAGCCTTTCCCCTTGCCCAGGAGCTGGGGAAAAACCCAGCTGAGGACAGTTTCGAGATCTGCCTGCTCTCAGATGGGAAAAGGCTCCAGTTTCATTAGCAGATTTAGGTGATTATGGAGTTTTTATTGGCTTTGTGGTGTTTTTTTGTTTGGGGTTTTGCTTGTTTTTAAAATCATTATTACTTCTTGCATAATGGTGGCAAGTTGCAGTTTGGCATGCCGATAAAATGAGCAATTATATGGTAAATTCTGCTGCTGCTGACACCATGGGAATGGGGGGAGGAAAACTTAATGGCCAGTAAACACAGGGTACAGATGAGGATTAAGTCTGCTGCTTGCTTTCTCTCCATTTTTTTGGAGTGGCAAGGAGACAAATCACAGTTAATTTTAACTATCAGCGAGTCCAGTACAAGGTTAAAGGAGCAAAGTGAGCAAAGTGACCTGGAGAGTGCCTGAATCCATCCTTTCCCTTTTCATTATATGCCTGAATAGCTCCATAGAGCCATAATTCCTCCTCCCAGTTCACAGCCCACTCTTTTGTTCAAGCCAATGTTTGTTTGTTTACACTTTGTCCCCATTTTCATCACGTCACAGATTGAAAGGTCAAGGCAAGTTGGTTGCATTTGCAAATTGTGCTCTGAAAAGAAAGCAGTGTTCCTAGAAAAGATTTATGTGCTTGGTCTTCACTGACCCCTGGTAATTGAAGAGGTGGACGATGAGCCTAGGGAGACACAATTTCAGGGTTTTATTTAGCAGATGTCATACATAAACAATCAGCCTTCAGTTTAATCACAGTGCTGCAAAACGACCACTGCCCCTTCAGTAAACCTGTGGATTGATTTGGTTTGCTCTTACAATCATAGTTCAGGACTGCAGCTTCTGTATTAGAAAAATACTCCAACACCAGGTCGTTTGTCTACCTTTACACATGCTCCAGTCTCAGGGCATTAAATTAGAACAGTTTCCTTTTCAAAAAGAAAAAAAACCCAACCCAAAACAACAACAACAAACAAACACCACCATTCCCCTGTCTTTTTCTGACAGGCACGCTGGCCCTCGTTGAGACGCCATGTGACAACCACATGCACAAAGCTGAATTGATGTCACTCTCCAGTACCTTCTTAAGACTACTTTCCCCTGCTTACTCTGAGCTTTAGGCCAGACTGCCGCCTTCTTCCCAAAATTCCCAGGTGCTTTGGTTCAGGCTCTTGTACTTACTTTCTTCCTGACCCCCTCTTCAGGCCAAAAGATTGCTTCATTCGCCAGAAATAAGTGGAATGTGACCCAGAAGGCAGGCAGAGGAAACTGTGCCTTCTGCAAGTGGATGCTGAAAAGTTACACACATTTTGGCAGCGGGCGGCATCCCATCGCCAGGCAAAGTGCACAGCTTCCTCCCCCCGCTCCCTCCAGCCAGGGATTTGCACCGCATGGCTAATGCAGTACCCAGGGTTTCTGACTAATAGATGAATATCTTACCTTTGCCTAAGGTTTTCTTTAAGGTACCATCTTGGTAGATGTTCCTCAAATATGTACTTTACTGGTGAGACAGATTTTAAGTTTTAATGGATTATTTTCCTCCCTCCACTCCCAAGAAAGCCTTGGTTTAACTTAACCATCCCAGTGGCATCCCAGAGATATGAGCTGTAAAACAGCTCCTCAGCCAAAATATTGATTTTCTAGTCAATGCTTTTACTGCCAGCACTCTCACTTCATTATTAACCACAAAATGATACACCTTGTCTTGTATGTGCTTAAGACTTCTAAAATTATACCTTCCAAGCAGCCTGTAAATGGAGACACACAACTTCCTTCAAAATAATTTTAGAGAAATTTAGTGTTTCCCTGACCATCTTGTCCTAAAACATAGCTATATTTAGAGCGAGCTTAATATCTTTGAAGATAAGAACCACCTGCTTGCAGATTTGCCCCATGGCCAGCAAGTCTGCCAGGATTTATGCCCCAGAGTCCAAAGAAGCTATCCTGTTTCTTCACGTGCATTCAGGTGGACTTGCAGATAGACAGACAGCCTACCCACCCTGAGCAGTGACCATGGGCACATCAGCCCAACACACGCACATCAGCCCCAGCACATCGCCCTAAAGACAGAAATCGCAAAAACCCACAGTCCAAGGCCAGAAACAGAATGGACAACAAACCTTCCTGATGGCCAAGCAGCAGGATCACACTGGACTGCAAACAACAGAGAACCAGGTGCTGCAGTGGAGACAGATCAACCCATGGCAGCTCCAACTTGGTAGGACAAGAAGGTCTCCAAGAAAAACCCACTGAAGTTTCTATCCTCCCCTCACCTGGGTCATTTTTCTTCCCAACATTTGCTTTCTGTTGCAACACAAGCACTTAGCTAACGCCCAAGTTTGTTTTCAAGGGGATGGCTGCAGCAGACATTGACAGGTAGGTTGTTGCCACAGCACCTGGGCACAGGGAAGGTGAGCTCTCCCCTCGTGCCCAGGACCACCATCAGGTGTCTCCACCGTAGCTGGAAGTGTCTCGGCCATCCAGACTCTCCCCCCTGTGATCCCAGAGGCTGTGCCCCTGCTCACTCAATTCAGGGAAGCCACTTCCATGCCCAGTCTTGCTCCTGCTCAGGAGCACATGACTTCCATGTCTCTGCTTTTATTTGTAGTGTATGACGACTCAATAACCTTATTTGAGCACTTCTGGGAAGACTCACTACTGAAGATTTGCAACCAGCCCCCCCTGCCCCCCCGCCCCACCTAGTTATTGTATTCTGAACTGTATAGACAAGGTTTAATTAAGTGCATGTGTTGTTCTCTTCGCTTTACCACTGCCCCACAACTGGACGTGATACATGCAGCCAAAATAAAGCCGAATCCCAGCCAACTAGCACAAGGAGGGATCTAAATACAAATGCCTTGCCGCCACGAGCTACACTAGCTCCCAAGAACTGCTGACAGGGTGATGGCACACAAGAACAGCTGAAAGATCATTTGTCATTGTCTGAAAAAACTGAACTCATGCATTTTGGACCATAACTGGAAGCACTTACAGTGTAAGTCACAAGCAGGCTGTGAGGGGAAGGAACTCTTCTAATAAAGGAATGAACGAATTGCTTCAGTTCTCCAAAACAGAGGCTTATACAGCATGGGACAGGATGAGGACACAGGAAAAGGCAGCTCCTAATGACTAATACCCCAACTTCATACTATTTTTTTTAAACCCACATCCTCTGGTATCCATAGGAAACTGGATCTCAACAACAGATTTACAAATAGAGAAAACAGTGATGCAATCCTTTCAACCCTAGCACAAGAGGATTCACTCACCTTCTACAGGCTGAAATTACTGCTTCTCTGCACATCAGCCTGCCCTGCCAAAAGCCAAGTAAATGCTACACTGCCTGCAGCAGCGGGATGGGATTTTCCTTTTGCTAGAGAAAATGCTCAAGCAGAGTAAACCCACCTTTAAGCTACTGTCAGGTTTTCTGCATCTGTTTTCCAGCAAAGAGCATATCTGGGAGGATGAATTGCAGCAACAGCTCTACTACGCTCCAGGCTTAGCAACACCAGCACTGGCCACACATTCTGGTTTTGTTCTCTTTAGACAGAACAGAGGGCAGAAATAACAGCTATAAATTTCCTTGGGAACATTTATTGGACAGTGGGATGCTGGCAGCCTGGAAAATTTGTAGGCTCGAAATATGAACACAAGCAAATATACACTACAGGACAGCCTGCAAGTTTAAAAGCCGAGACCACCAAACAGCACATCCCAGCACCTAGGTGGTCACGCAATACAAGCTGGAGTAACCTATCCTTCCCACATTCCAGTTTACCCTCTGTAAAAGCACAAACACCTCTGGGCTTGTGAGAGGAGCCTGAAAAAGTTGCCCCCAAGATGTTTATCAAGTGCCACAACTTGCTTCTAGGTCTGCGTGCTTGACAAGTACTCTATAGCCCACTCCATCACCTTTCTAGAAATGAAGCAACATGTTCACATTTATGTCTCCATCTATAGAATGCAGATTCCACAGATTTGCACATTTCTCTCAAAACTAAAATGATGGGATTACAGAACAAGTCTATTTATGCAAACACAAACAGCTGTATTGCTGCTCTGAAGTGAAGAACGCAGCTGGTATCCCGAAGGCTGACACACTCCTTGGCAGCTCATACACCTTTGTGGTGACTGAGGCACAGACTTTGCAAGGAGAGTGAAGCGAAGACCTTTACTGTTAGTTACAGCTTTTATAAGTTCATACTCTGTACACGTGCTGCTGAAAGCTTTATTATTGGTCAAACTCTACTGCCCATGAGCCCAGCCACTGTTCACCATAGGCGACTCTGCTGTTCACGCTGTCTCCTTATCTTCTAGAGGTGAGACCACGTTCCTCCTCTGTGTCTGTTCCCTCCGGGTTCCTTCTCGCACTCCCTCAAAGTTATTTGCTTTTTTGCTGCAGGATAATAGCTGTCCATCGTTAAAGCAAGGTCACAGCTGCACATTATCAATGTCAAACCTACTGTCTCCGTACTCTATATGCCTTCAGAGGAGTTTAAATATAGATATTTCTCAGACAACAATAAATTCTGGAAGGCAACAAATATTGCAGGCAAAACCTTTCCCAGACACATTTGGTACAAACTACGGCGGGAAGCAGTTTGCTCCTTAAGGGCAGGGAGCACTCCCCAAGGAGCAAAGCCAGGGAAACCATCCCAACACCACACACGAGAGCTTTACGCCTGTCAGCCCTGAGTTTCTGTCCCTGAGTTACTCCCAACACTACTGACATCTCAGGCCAACTTGGGAAACAGCTCACAAGCCAAAACCACCATCCCAGGAGCTCAACATGAAAATAAGAAGTTAAATGATTTCTCACAACGCAATTCAACACACGTATCGAGAGTTTTTAGACACTTACTTTTTAGTAGGTGCCTACTGTGCGTTACCAGCAGGCCAAGCGTGTTGCTCAGAAGCACCAACCAAACCTGCCAGGGGGAATTAAAGCCTTCAGAGTTAAGCAGGGGCAGTAGAAGGCAATCACTGGCAACACAGACAGCAAAGAAGTTTGCAAGATCTCATAAGGCAAGAATAGGCTGTTTGCATGCTACTACCTACTCTCCGAGATAGCTCAGTATAGAGGAAAAAAGTTAAATTAATTACATTGAAAAATGCATTGCAAAACACAGAAGGTGTCCAAGACAAAAAAACCTCCCATGAACAAGCCACAACTTCTGGATCCACCAAGTCTGACCAGGGTTTAAGACCTATCTGTTGTAGTACTGCCATTTAGAGGGGGGGTGGGGTGTGGGTGGAAATGGGGCTTGGGAGGGGCTGTTGCCTCCTGTTCTGCCCTGGGATATCTCTCTAGAGGTCCCTGGACAGACCACCACTTCCTTAATCACTGCTAGCAAGAAACACCTGGGGACATGCTACATCCTCATCCTCTGGACCTTTTCCTTCTATGACTCATACTTTGCAGTAGTCTCATACTACTGCTCCTAATTTAGCCATTTACAAGAATAGGGTTTATTTGTGATATATCTGTGATGTGGATTTCATTCTCACCGGAATTTATTTCAGCTCTGGCACGAAAGGCCAGGGATTTTGCACTATTTACTTGACTATCTCACCCTTGGAGTCCAGTGATGCAAGGAATTCTCACACTTCCCTAAGATTATCATCATTGCAAGAAATTCCAGCAAGAAATTAAGAACCAGATAACATTTCCCTTTTCATGTCTATGTTCCAGAGGATAAATACGTACAAGGTTTAATGGCATAGGCATCTGACCTTTTGACACTGTTGGGCGTGTTTCCTGCTCCCTGCTATACAGATTGCACCAGTACCAGGAACTTGGAGAATTTTAAGCCTTTTTCCTTCTCCTTAAAAAGAGTGTTTAGTCACAAGTTAGTGACTTTATTATAGTTGCTGCACACTGAAGAGAGAGAAGCTGTCAATCCCACTGCAGCTCAAGCCCCCTGATGGCTGTTGCAGACAGGGAGTCAGGTGGGGAATGACACTGCAAGGGACTTGCACATCCTCTCCCGTACTGTTCCCTTGCAGACACTGTCTGCGACAGGGCTCATTGATCCACTACTTCAGCCAAGGCAGAAAAACAAAGAAGAAATTCCCTTAGCAGCACTGGGTTTCCCTCTCTGGTACACTCTGGGCTGTGCTTGCCACCTATGCTCCCTCCTGGCTGAAGCTGGTCTTCAGGCCTCTCTTCCAGCTATGAAGCAGCTTCAGCTCATGGTACAAAAGAATCTTGCAATGGGTATGTAGATGCCAACACTGTTTCTGAAGCATCAGAGCAGATCTCTGCACCATCAGTCTGAGACATGGGAATCTCAACAACAGATCGCCAGTGTTTCAAAATTGAGGCAGCTGTGCCAACAGGAGATCCTCTCTTACAGCTGCATTCCAAGCAAAGAGCTGTCTTTAGGCAGTGAAGCTGGAAAACAGCTCTATCAGATCTCCAAATCTCATTTCTTCCGTATTTTTTAGCTCCCCTTCTCTACTGAGGCTGCACCACAAGGAATTCTTCCCATGGAGAGGTGCAGTGGAGAGCCCAAACATGGTTTATGAGCTACAAACTCCCCAAGAAGAAATACCATTCAAAAAATAGCCATCATTCCAACACAGTTCCTGGCCACTGCAGACCACACAAGGAAGGGAGGGAACATGTTTTTCCATCTTCAAAAATTGAGTATGACCACAGATCTATTGGTTTTGTGAGTTTGCTCCTTTCTAGCTAGCCTTTAGCCTTGGGTGGTACAAACTTTTTTTCATCTATAGAAAAAAAACATGCTATTTATCTGATGTGGAAGATAGTTCCCTGAACAGCGAGGTCTTGAGATATTATTTCTACAAAATGTTAACAGCCTGTGCTCAGCCACCACCCCCTGCCAGCAAGCATGGAGATCTTCCTCAAGCTGTTCTGTTCCACGAGCTCTCTGTGCTCCAGCTGAGGTTCCACCTCCTGGAGTAACCACTCGCTTACTGCCATGTTCAGTTTGGGATCTCTTACAACACACAGCTCTTACAGAGCTGCCATGTGGTGGTGCATCTTGCCCCCTTCTCTGGGCCACTCCATGACCTCAGGAATTCCTGTTAGGTCTTGGCATTTGAGTAATGAGTTGGGCAGTTAAGCACCCCTTGATCGTACCAACAGCTCTAGCATGACTAAAGTGGGGAGCGGCACTGCCTGAACTGGAGTTCCTGTTTCCTGGCAGAAATGGAAAACAATAGTCAGTCATCCTCTGACAGCCTGGGGACGCTCCTGGCCCAAACCATAGCCCAAGTGGAACAGCATCATTTTCATTGAAAAGCGACCAACTCCGATAACGCCAGGATGGAACTTTACGGCTAACTAAAGCCAGTCACCTCTGATCCTATGAAGAGCTGTCCAAGTGAGACCCTTTGAATCTGCTGGACCCCAGCAGGCTGCAGCCAGCATCTCCCCCTAAGTGGGATGTTGCTCAGAGCTCACAAAGTCCCAAGTCTGCTAAACAAGGGTGACCATCGCCAAAAGCTGATACCCCAGCTTCTTGAAGCTCATCCCTGTGCTCATTGGGAAATGCAAAGGCACTGGATGTGACTACTTCACTGAAGCTGAGGGGAGCTTTTAAGAGGTATACCCTCATACATGGATCTCTGTACCCCTAACCCTTTGGTTTTGTGCGCATGTGCAAATTGATTTAGATACCTCATCACCAAAATACAGTATAAATGTTATAATTTCAGATCTGTAAATAAACCTGTTATAATTGAAGTAACTCCTATTGAATCATTTTGCCAATGTTAAATTAATTGATGATGAAGTGCTGTTACAATTTTGTGATCAACCATGAACTGTGAATAAACCTTCACTCTCTGTACCTTAGATACAACCTGTTGTCCAAGCCCAAGGCTAGGATTGGATGTAGCTGCTCCTAAACACTATCAAAGAGTTTAGAAAGCAAGGGAGTCACTAGGTTCAGAGTGGACCAACAGAATTATTTCCCTTACCCCTTATATTCCTTTAGACATAAACCATTGTCCAAGTCAGACTAGGATTGGATCTAGCCACACCTAAACTCCAAAGAGCTTAGAAAGCAAGGGGGTCCATTCTGAACCTTAGGACTCAACAGAAGGGTCTATTTTTTTGTCCTACTCTTTCTATCTTTTCCATTAGCCATAAATCATTGACCAAGTCTGAGACTAAGATTGGATCTAGCCATGCCTAAACACTATCAAAGAGTTTAGAAAGCAAGGGGGTCCCTCTCTAAACCTCAGGACTCAATGGTAGGGTCTCCCTTACCCCTTGCATCTTTGATCCCTGCAGAAATCATTTTGGCTTAATTCTAAATTGATTTTTAATGTGATTTTTCTTTGTGTGTTCTATCCATATCATAACTAATAGAGTGAACTTTGCCATCGAACTTTGTGAAGTTGCACTCCCACAAACTCTTATTAAAACTATTCCACTCATACCTTTGATAGCTATTCTTTAAGCAACTTCATCTGAACCACTCACTCGCACATGCCACCAGCATGTCATTCCCCAACCCTAAACAGCACAGTTGCTTATTCAGACACTGCTGACGGACACAGACCACCCTCAGCTCTTAGACCAGGTATACACCAGAGAACATCCAAAGTGAGGTGGGTTCCCAGCTAGCACATGTCATGGGAACCAAATGCAACGCTGCCCAAAGAGACCTCAGGAAGCTTCCACAATGTCAACTTCCACATGGTGAGGGGAATCCATTGCCTCTTTAATCATCAACTTGTCAGCAAAATTATTTGAAATATCATCTAAATAGAAGTTTGTAAGATTTAAGGATTCTGCTTCTCCCATCATGTTTCAAGACAATGGGATAAGGATGCTTCACGTCATCAGATGTGTCATGTCGCGTTTAGTAATATTTGTTCATGCTTCTTACATAGAAGGTCAATATTTACATTCAAAAACGTTCTTGTACAGATGACAGGAAAGCTACTTTTTTTTTTTTATTGTTGCTACAAATCTAAAGAAATCGTTTACAAGGGAGCAAGCAATGAGAGGAGCACATTTCCTGGTCAGTAGCAGCTGGCTTATGCCAACTATTGAGATTTTTGACTCACAGAGGCAGTAAAAATCCCTACGGAACACTTTCTTCTACATCCTTCTGCTTTGATTAACTGCAGGGGAAGGGATAAAAAAAAAAAAAAAGGCGTTTAGACCTTTTGTTTTTAGCCCAGGCTCCCAAGAGCTGGTGTATACATGAGCCACTCAACACACACCTGCCACAATGGGAAATCACCTCCGAGTCCAACTTTCTCATGGTAAAAGGAAACAAACATCAGAAGAGCTTGATTTTGTATACAACATTGATAAAGCCATTCTCCCTGCAATTAAAACTAAAGGTATTCAATTCAGTAAAATGACACTGCATTCCCCATGACTTGTTTGATTGCATTTTGAGTCTGGTTGAAGAGTCACATTCAGGAGCTGCATAAGGATGCATTTCATTTGGAAAGATAACCAAATTCAGACAACGGGACTGTTGAGTTTTTCTAATCATTCAGAGGAAATATTTAAACAAGATTTTTATTGACATAATCTGTCTGAGCACTAGACATTTGAGAGCACAAACTACTTCAGGCTGAGCCGCAGTGTAAAACCTGCAGGATGACGTCTATCTTGCAGTAAGATGATCTTTGTCCTACTCGAGGCTAAACACCAAGTAAATCACCCCATCCTTCCTTCAGGGGCTACCTACAGGCAAAAAAAGGCTGTAGCTAGTGCACCCCAAAGTACTAGTCCTACAGTTTGCATTCTGCCAGCAAGGGACCCTACGCTTGCTGTGGGATGTCTTTCTGGTATCCAAATAGGAGAGAAGATCCAGGCTGATGCTGGGCAGTGGGGCTCCCATGGGACCCCTTTGACCAGCAGTAACCTACTCTGCTCAGGGTGCCGCTGTCCAAAGCCCATTGGCATGAGGCAAAAAGGATCATGTAGCAGAAGACGTAGAGCTGCACCCCAGAGGAGCCACTGCCTGACTCGGAGGCCAAGATGCCCAAGAGGTCTGAGCTTTAGCTCTTCACAAGTCTATGCCCTGATGGTTTAGTGGCTTATGATAGACCACTTGTGCAAAATCAACAGCCATATAACTCAGTATGTGCGGATTTTTTGGTTTGCAACCAAAGGCTTCCTCATTAGAGCATAGCTTGTCTTGCCTGCCCAGCACAAAAGATGACTTTGACATATTTATCCAAACAAATTCTAGTTATTCTCAACAGATCTTTTCTTGTTCTCAACTGATCTTTTCATACCAAAGTCCAGTTCTTGCCAAGGACACAGATTTTTTTTCTGACTCCATTTGCCTTAACTGGGGCTCTCTGACAACTCCCACTAGTTCCTCTGACACTGAACGTTTCCCTCCATAGCATGTTTTTCTTCTGTAAGGCATAGTCAGATGCTGGCACACTACAGGCCAGTCTCTCAGGACACTCACTTATTGACACATCACATGTTAGCAAGCATGACAGCTGCAAGGAAATATTTTTTAGCTGAAGTCTTGCCAGTTGTGCAACACAGGAGAGATCTGTCTCACATGATGGCTGCCTCTGGTCTATTATTTCAGTGTCTCACATTTATTTTCCATGGAAAGCCAGAAGCAAAGTATTCACCCACCCTCTTCTGCAGCTCCAGAAGGAGAAACTGGGGTAAAAGCTGCAGGGCTGGAGCTGCTCTCAGGGGTCTCCCACAGTTCAACCCCATAGATAAGGGGAGGAACGAAGGGAAGAGGTTGATTGTGCAAAATTAATTGCCCAGGACAGCTGAAGGAGAAGCGACATGCTGCTCAAAGCAGAGGCGAGTTTCAGGTTTCTAATACATGTTTAGGGTATTCCCCTTACCACAACTCCATCTCCAGCCTTTTCAATTACCTCAACTTCCATTTCCTTCCTCTATTTCTCTGGCTCCTCGGTAGATAAGATCTGTACAACTGACATTTTTCTCAGTCCAGAATAATCAAAATGACCCATCCCAGCGCAGAAAAGTTACGTCCTCCAGAACTTTCTACCTCAAGTTACCACACAATTTTTGTGTATTATTTTAAAGTTTGTTACGTTTGTGACCATCGTACCAAATATTTTGGAAGAAGGAGCGGAGAGCATGATCCTTTGTTCCAAGAGAAAAGCTCATTAACAACCCTAACGGCACATGCATCAAAGCTTTTTAAATCTGACAAGTCATCATCTAAAAAGCAATCCCCAGTCTGGGCATCTCTCCACCAAACCTCCAGCAGCAATTACAGAACCACATGGCATGAACCACCGCGTGAGAGCGGCGGAGATAGGGCTGCTCCAAGAAGCCCTGGAGAGCGCGCTACACCAGCAGATCTCAGCACATCAGGCAGACAAGAGACATCACGGTGCTTTGGAAAACATGGAAATAGGGAAAACCTGCCTCTGCCTCATTGATGTGCTACAGAGGATCACAGGATTGCATCACATCTGTCACCAATTCCCCTCTGGGAAAACGGATCAATGGCTGAGAACCCTCCCCCCGCACTCAGTGGGATGCTGCTGGGAGCTACAGGTAGCCCTGCTGCACAGATGGTGGGGATTTCCACCCTGCTCCAGTGTTTGTAGAGGAATGAAGTCAGAGGGTTGATTAGCATCGATAATACACAGCTGTGGCCTTGCCGCGAAGGCAGTGGGTTGACTGACATGGACAATGTGCAGTTGTAGCTCGTTCCTGTTAAGTAGTTAAATAGCACTGAGGAGGAGTAGTGTGGCCTGACCTCTGGAGGAATGAGAAACAGCACAGACAGTAGAATCTGACCAATGGTAAAAAGCCTTGTTGCAGCTTACTAGTTGGTGCTGCAACAGTATTTTAGGTTACAAATCCCTCCCTGCTCCAGCTGAGCCAAAAGACCCCTGCAAATGACACAGGCCAGTGAGGCATAGGCTCCACCACCCTGGGGGACCTGGCATCACCAGCCTAGTGGTTCTCCTTCAGCAGGATCCACTGTTGCAGGGTCATTTAAGCCTGTTGTGATTCATACTGGCCTTCCCACATCTTTGTCTTTTAAGAACTGCTTCAAAGCCAAGACAAGTCACCCCGTGCCCAAGGAGGTGGCAGGAGGGCAAAGTTGCTGGTCCCACTCCTGGGAGTGAAGGACACGTTTCCCCCTCCCAGCCTCACTGCCCTTGTCTGTGTAGGGTAGCTCTGGAGAGCCACCAGAAATGGAGGAGTAACAGGTCTGCAAAGGCCAGACATCAGGGCAAAATTCTGCTTTTCCCTCACCCAAAGAACACCAGGACAGGGAGCACCCCCCAGGTCCCCTCACACCACCACAGTGACCCCAAGGTGTTTGTAAACTCAGAACCAGCCCAGCTGCAGGTCCTTACTCAGATAACACAGCCAGGAGGCTCAGGGGAGGAACTTCCTAATAAAGGAGCCATTAAACTTCCTGATATTTCCCATTTTACTGGGGAATTCTTCCTTCTGGGTCCGTTCCTGCAGATGTGGTTCTGGGCAGGGGAATACACCGAGGATGGCGTGCCCCAGGGCTGTAACATGGGGACACTACAAACATAGACACATTAAATACCAACCAGTCTCTGGATGCTCTGGTTCAGGCCTGTTTGATCTCCAGAACAAAGGAGCCTGTAATGCTTCTGCCTCTGTGCTCAGAGAGGAGCCCGACAGTCACGTGCATATGTGTGACACCAAACTGACCCCAGATCGATTGATATTTCCCCAGACATAACCCTGACAAGTTGCTTGATTGCATCAAAGCAACTCCTTACACAGGGCTTGTCGGGGTGCATCCGTGCCAGTGCCTTGTGCACAGCTTCCCGCTGACACCACGGAGGGCAGGGACCAGCAGCAAAACATGGCAGTAACACGGCCAGCAGGTAGGAAAGCCAGAGTGGGACACACCATGCCAAGGTCCTCCAGCACCGGGGATGTCCATCAGTTCCAGATCCAACCAACGTTCTGGTCAATCCCCAACACATACTCTGAACAGATGCAGAGGAACTGGCATTGTGGTGCCCACATAGGTTCCTCTCAGGCAGGTGGAGAAAGCCACCCAACCAAACACATACCAGCACCAAGGCAAACCTGGAAGAGACCAGGTACATTTCTTAAGAGCTCTCTCTTCTGAACTTCCTGGCTTACATTATTATGCAAAGCTCTGCCCTCATGGTTTGTTTTGCTTCAATTTGCCCAGAGGATGAAGAATTTGGAAAGAGATGCCTCAGATGAGATCATTCTACCCCCTCCCTGTCTTCTTGCATGACAATAGAATTCATTAATAAAAGTCACAAGGTTAAAAATTGTTCCAAGAAGCCCAGGGAAAGGGAAACCGCTTTTTCCTTGCCCAGCTGATTCCCCATCTTTGTGATCCCACACTGCACAAGGTCCACAAGAGACCTACGTAGAAAGCAAAGCTCAGATCCTTTAAAACAAGCTGCCTAAGAAGCTGGTGAGCCTACACAAAGTCAAAGTAATGCTTTTTGGAAGTGCCGAGTTCATTCCCATTGATCACAAGCAGGTTAGTGAGGCAGCCGCAGCACTCACATAGGAAGTTAACAGCCAAGCCCCACTGTCAGCCTCTTCTTTGGAAAAAATCTTATTACAGGCAGGAAGCAAGAACAGGAAGCAGGAAGCAGGAAGCAAGAGAAAGACAGTGAGATTTAACAAGTTTGGATACTTACTGGTAATGACACCTACTGCATTGTCAACTGCTGCTCCATTGCGCACGGCCAGCTCGGGTTGTAACAGCCGATTTACCCACGGGGGAGGTTGGGCACTGTAGCTCATGGTAACCCTGCATCAAAACATTGGAAGCACATGCAATAATTCAGGGACCAGAAAAACCATGGCACATATTTTACAACCTTGACCCAGAGATGGGGGAGCACTTACAGGAGGAAATATTGGTGCTGTTACTACTAGCAATAGCAGCTTTGATAAAGCCACAAAAAGCAATTCCCGTTTGAGTTGAAAAATAATGAATTAAATCATTTACAGGATGTCTGCAGAATAGAGAGAAAGCAAGTACCTGTTTAAAACCCTGTCAGCTGTAACTGCTCTTTCAGCCCGGCTGCAAGAGTTCAGATAACTCAGCACTTAATTTTTGGAACATCTGTCCAACCCAGAGTGAGATGAGTCACTGCACACACCACCAGGTGCCACTTCCCGAAAAAGCACTTGTGGATGTTCCTGAACAAGGCTCTGCTGAGGCCCCAAACCTTCGTCTTCACTGTGCTTGTAGTCATGTGAACTGAAGCAGTGAAGATTTCTTCTTACTAACCATCTCCCAGGGCAGAACAGTGACAAAAGATGAGTGTGCTGGGGTGGATGTGAAAATCAGCAGATTCTCCTTTCCACACTGCTTGTCCCCCACTAGCCCGAGAGCTCACCTTTAAATGAAACTTTAATACAGCCAAATGTAAATGCATTCAACAACTGAAACCAGTGAAACAACTAAACCACCTGTAAGACCAACAAGGCTTTGTACTGAAGCAACCCCTGGAGCCTGCAGCAGCCTTCAGTCAGGTGCACATTATTTAATTGATTTGAGGGGATTTTCTGGACTGCTAATCACCATGAGGTAGCTAAAAACCTGTGCAGCATGTTGAGTGCTACAGCACATTAGAGATGTTGAACCCCTGAGAGCTCCTTGAATAACAATGGTTGTTCCCCTTGTTTTGAGTGTGCAGCACCCAGAGAGGGTGTATCTACAGGTGGGTGAGCCAGAGCGCTCGTAGGGTGAGTGCCCACCAAAAGTGTGCTGAGGAGTTAAAGTGAAATATTCGTAGACGTTATGGAAAACATCCACAGTTCATGAAAACAAAGATTTTAAAAAGCCACGAATTTTGGAAGGGACAGAAGTTCTTATTCTTACAAACAGAGGCTGTCTTACTAAAAAGGAAAAAAAAAAAAAGGAAAAACAGAGACAAATTTGAAGTTATTAACTACCTGCTCACCCCCCACTCCCAAAGCCTTTTCCGAGTGATTCACTCTCAGATGCTCTCCTCAGGAAGTCTCAGTCACAGCAAGTCCCACGTGGCTGCAGAGGAAGGATTATCTCATTTCATCTTGCTACTAGGGCCACCTTAGTGGGATCCTGGTCACAGCCAGGGACCCAGTATCATCCTGTAACACATTTATCGCCAAGCCATAAACCATCACAAGCAGTACACATATGACTCAAGGCAAGGCAAAATTACCATTTAATTCCAAAGCAGATGCTCAGTCCAGAGACTACATCCATTTCAGTCCCCACTGGGCATATCAAAGTCTTAGCTATGCAATGCATTGTGGCATCCCCCCAAAACTGTGCTGCTTTAGAGACAGCAAGGCGTCACAGAGCTGTTGTGTACCTGCTGGATCAGTGTTAACAGGTAGGATTGTGGTGACCAGGAGAAGAGGGGTTAAGAGTTGTAATCTTTGCTGGATGCTACAGAACTTCTCTCCCCTGGAAAGGCATCATCAAAGCAGCTTCATCTGCTTAAAGACTTTCCTGCAACATGATCCTAAACACACAAATACTTCATCTCGTGGCTTTCTGCTGCAAAACCCAATTTCCACAAATTTCCAGCTAACCGGACTGCAAACAAGCTATTCAAAAATTCCAGCTACAGCACTTTTTTTGTGTTTAACTTTCATTTTTATCCCAGTGTCAATACAGCAAAACCTCAGCAGCACAGATTCATCAGGCTTCTCGCAGTACCTCTGATGTTTGTTTAAAGCACCTCATCTAGCAGATGTATCTAGCATCAGTACCAGGAACTAACAGCAGTCACAGAGCACACAGCTCTGCTCCTGCTCCACTTTGATCATTCTACAGTGAGTATGAGAAGGCCAAGGGGAGAACCAGATCATTTTATCACTCCACTGGCTACAGCAGAGGTTCACGGTAATGCAGTCACTCCTTTGGCAGCTCAAGAGTCAGGAGGAATATTTCCACAGGAAACAGCAATTTAAAACAGTAGCATACTTCCAAAATCAGCAGGCTTCAGGGGGGGAGCTTCTACCACTGCCGAGCACCATCACCACCCTGCTTCTGCAAGGGCTCTGCTCTTCAGCGAGGGCAATGGGGACATCTGGTCACAGGCCTCACCTCCACCTCCAACACCCACCTTCTTGCAAAGGACAGGCCAAAGCAACCTTCCAGCTCAGGTGCAGTTTGCCTTGTGCCTCTTGTTCCCCTTGTCCCTACCCAGTGACCTGTGGAGAGGACAGAGCAAGCAGGTGAGAGAGACTGCAACTCTGGCCATAGGGAAGACCCCATAACCCCTTCCAAACACCATCGTTCCAAAAGCAGAAAGACTTGCTGGTACGACAGCTTTGAGCTGTTATCTTCAAACCAGCAGGCTTTTGGCTCAGTAGAGCTTCACTCACCATGGTTCAGGAGGAACAGACCCATAAACCCACACTCGATGAGGAGCACACCAACATGTGTGAAACTGCAGCCCATAACAGCTTGAGTCTCAGTCCACATCACCCCAGTGTTCAGATACCCTGGGTCTCCCTCCAGCTCCACAGCTCACTCCCAATCCAAGATTTCTTCCCAATGCACAAGCCCACCGCAGGCAGCAAGTCAACGACAGAGCCAAAAACCCTGCCAAAGCGCATCAAGCCCCAAGTGCTTCGGTCACCAGCTGTGGTGGTGAAGCTTCTTCCACTGACCAACAGCGTTGCCTGCACATTTAAATGCCATAGAAAACGGTCAAATGAAAAATGTTCTGGCATCCTCCAAATCTATTCTGTTCAAAAGAAACAAAACTCTACTTGCTTTCCAGGGAAAACAGGACCTGAAATCAGAAGCAGCCGTTAGAGGAAATATGAGTCACATTGTTATAACCAGCTTCAGTTTTATCTGCACTTCCCCAGCCTGAGCAGTCACACTTTGAAGTGGAGAGCTCCCTTTTTGGTGGTTAGATTATCACTGAGGAGAAAACTTTGTGCATTTGTTTTGTTGCCTTGTACTTTCTACAGGTGTATCACTAGCTTTAAAGGTAAACACTTCCCAAGACAGGCTGAATGGGATTCTGTCTTTGCTGCCTTAAAACTTGAGCTGTTTTCCTCACTTCCCCTGCTTCCCTCAAAGACTGACGTTTTGGCAGTCACAGGTAGAAAATCCACTGTCTGAGAGCATGGACGTAACATAAAACTAATGCTTGTCTCAGTAAAACAGCTGCCTGTCTCAGCCAGGGATGATGCCACTCATTTCTGCGGTAGCACTGCTGGCAGTTGGGACCGCAGAGCCTTTCCAGCAAAGCTCCCTGTGAGCATCTCCAGCTTGTGGTGGAGCTGGGCTTGACTGCAAGGATCCTGGCTGGAGGCTTCAGAGAGGTGTCTTGACCTTGGCAGCATTTATTGCAGCCCCTGCTCCCTTTCATCAGCAAAACACAGGATAACGTGTGTGTTGACATATAGAACTCCCAACTACCATAAGGATAGCTCACACTAGTTATTAGATGAGGTCATTGGAGGTAAGGATTCTGCAGCCCCTGAGCAAACTCCTGCTTGGGCTAAGCCCAGCACTGACCCGCAGAGGCTGCCTGCGAGCCAAGACACAACGCTGGCACACACCTACAAGGATCTGGCAGAGGCCAGGCCATCCTGTGGAGCCTTTAGGAAAAAGCCCACGGGGGGGTGAAACAGTGGCCGCCCCCACCAAGCAAACTGGTTCAGAGGACTGCTACAGCACAAACCCCACGCTGCACAGCGGCTTCTGTAAATACATCAACCTCAGTCCCCAGAACAGCTCAGGCTTGATCCCTACAGCCTCCTCTGAGCTGCTGCTCTGCTAGGCGAAAGTCCCCAGGGACCTTTAAACTGTCACCTACTCACTCGTTTATGAACACAGTCTTTCAGTTTAAGCAGCTTTTTCCTTACTGCACCTTCACCCCCGCCCCAAGACATGCACCAACAGCTCCCAGCCCCTGCTCTGCAAGGCAGAAGCAGCTCAGCAAAGGTCCCCTGATCCCCCTGGGGGGCTGGCCACAGCTCACCCTTCCCGCCTGCTCACATGCCAGACTTGTGCTCTAAATAAGTCAGCTCTTGCTCCCAAAAACATTTAAGATCCAGCTGCAGCCAAATCCCTAGCATAATATTCAAAATCTTTATCTTCTAAAAAAAAACCCCAAAAAATCAAAACCCAAAACACCAAAAACACCCTCCCTTCAAAAGCTTGCCCCAGAAGAGGCAGAACAGGGAATACCTCCAGGTCCTCCACCCTGAGAAGGTTTCAGTATGAGGCAGTTCAGGGTTCAGAGATTTCTATTTCCCATCATGATTCTGCAGTCAGGAGTGACAAGGGCTGGCTTTGCAGTAATCCCCCTCTCGTGTCTGTGCATCTAAATGAACTATGAAATTGGAGAGCAGGGAGTCCAAGCATCCTCACCTGTGCCTGGCTCCTGAGGCAGCCCTGCATCCATCTCACCAGCAGGAACAGCTGCCCTGCATGATGCTGAACCTCTTGCCAGCTCCTGCTCACTCTGCCAGCCCAAGTGTCATGACAAACCCAGTGGATGGGAAAAGAAAAAATGAAATCAAGGCAAAATGCACCCTCCTCTTCCTCTTCCCTGACCATCACTATTAGAGCAACAAACTCAAACCCCAACAGCTGGTACGTCTGTAAGGAACACGTAAGGAGAGGTGGAGCGGTGCCCTTGCAATCTCATGTGGCCTTTCTGGAGAGGACAAAGATGTACCATATGAGATGTGCTGCGATGTGCTTGTGGTCAGGACTGGTGCGAATTAATATGGATCTGGTTTTGAAAGATCTTCAAGAGACATCATGGAATTTGATTTCTGAACTGCTTGCTGCAAGGCAAAGATGATGCACATCACTTAGTGGCATACAGTGGACTGTCCTCCGATACTGCCATCTGCACTGACACCCAAGAAAATCCTTTGAGAAGGAATCTTTGAGAAGATCCCAGAGCTGCTACCGAGGAAGCTGGCAGCAATTAGCCTGGCCTGCATGATCACAGCCCCTCAAATCTCCTTCCTCAGCCCCTGCGTAAGCACTGCCACACGTTCAGAAGGAAAATACAGACTGCTTCAACCTCAGAGTGTGAGCACAGGCTCGGCGCTGGCTGCCAGGAGCAGGGGGTTGGGAAGATTTCACTGCCCCAAGCAGCTGCAGTTTTCAGAACATCAACACAAAGCAGACAGGCGGTACATTTGGGTGATCTGAGCAACCCCAGGAGCTTAAAACCTTTGCCAGGCAACTATTCTTCATAAATTGCACTCTGAGCAACAGCAGAGTCCAACAGACATTAACGCCCTAAAACTAGAAATACAGGGGAAAATTTTGTTAATTTCATTTTCTTCCTTCTTTCTTTGCTGGTAGGAGATTGCACACTTTTGTAATCTCCCCACATCCCCTTGGATGCGAGTCAGTGCAAAGGTGTCGTTCCTGCAGCAGCCAGCCAAAACCTCTCTGGACGACGTCTCATCTCTGCTTCAAAGAGGAAAGGAGCTGGGTAGAGCCCACCCAGCCAGCTGCCATCAAAAAGCCATCCCGACAGATACACAGAGCAGGCTGGAGCCTCTGACCTGGTCAGGAGCGCCTGGATTCAGGGAGCTGTTACCAGGAGCGAGGCCCTTGCAGCTTTCTGTGTGATGCCTTGGGGAACTGGATGCCTGTAAGAGTCGGTCTAAAGAGAACAATATTGTCTCAACATTGCCAACACAGACCTGGAGGTGGAATGTGGTCCTCATGGACACCAAGACACAAAGACCCTGGGAAGGAGAACTGCACAGTACGAGGAGTACTGTGCCGCTCCCTGCCACCTGGGATTGAAGGGAACAACTACAATAAGGCCACATAACAGCTGTCCAGAAGATGGATCACAACCGTGGTCATAACAACGAACCAGAAAACAATACAAAAACACACCTCCTGTCTGAAGCTACCCGCCTCTAAGGAAAACCGCGCCTCGGGCACTCTTCTCTGGACATGCATGATAACCTGGCTCGAGAAGGCGAAGGCTGGCAACAATCCGTGGACCAGAGGAGGAGCAGGGCCTGTTGCTTGGCATAAAAAGATGCCTTCTTAGCAACTGAACTTTGGAGATCTTCCCCACCAAGGATCACGACGATCAGAAGGACCGGTGGGACGCTGCCTGGACCTGGGACCATAGGGACGCCTTGGACCCGTGGTGGTAGCTCTACTCCTCTTTCCTTTCCTTTTTACTTTACCTTTTATTCACTTTGTCTTTCTACCTATCGCACGCCGCTTTACGGGAAAACAATAAAATTGTGCTGTTTAATTGAAGCATAACCCCTTGGCGTGGTCGCCTTGATTTTTGCGCTTCGAGATGATAGTTAACAAACCATCATGAGTCCACTGCGTGGACTGTGACAGCTCCCCAGAGTCCCTTACCACTACTCCCAGGGCTCTGTAATCCTTGACACTCCTCACACCGCTCCTGGCTGTATCACTAGTGCCCACTTGAATACGTGCTTATATATTGTCTTGAATTGGAGTCTTCTCATTTGTAAGATTTCAAAATATTACTAAGTAAATGCCATTCAGTCGAAGGGGAAACTGAAACAGAGATCACAACTTGTCTTTTTTCAAAGCAATATAAGGCCAGTCCACAGCAACCAGTAACATCTGTACCTCGTTTGACAAGGCCTTGCTGAAACATGAATTTGTGCATATCCTTTAACATCGTTGCCGAGTGTTTTATTCCTCCCTGGGCAGTAACTGTACTTGAGATGTGGCCTCTTTGCTGGGGACTTAGGCCATGGTAGTCTAATTATGGTTTATCTTAGAAGTACTTCTCCTCCCCCCGGTCCCTGGGCTTTCTTTTGCCTTTAGTTTTAAAGCCTGTCTTAACTGTTAGCCTTTAAACCTGAAAAAAGAATAGTTTTTTTCAGCTGATGTTGTTTTTCTTCCTCCAAACCTGTTTTAACTACTCCCCAGACAAGCCTGGTTGCCGTCAGGTGTGCTTCTAAGAAAACTGGAGGCAGCTACAAAAATGTAGGTGGCCGCAGCCCTGGCAAGCGCTATGGATTTAAAAAAGTAGATGGTAGGTCTGAGCGTCTGCTGAGTCTTATTTGCACTTCATTGGGTTCTTCGCAGCTTCTCCCCTGGTGCTGGTGTCAGTTGTTATTTCAGGAGGAGGTGGCCAGGGCAGCTTCCAAGAGGAAGGAAAGGGAAGCTTCAGTGAAACCTGGTGATGAAGGGTAGCCACCGGCAGGAGGGCAGGGTGAGCAGCCTCCCTCCCAGATGGGCCTGCGAGCGGCCAGCTGAACTTGCCTGCAGAAAACCTCCTTTGGTTCTGACTTTGCCTCTCTGGAGCGCCTGGGAGGAGGGCACACTGTGGGACACCTACTTTCCCCCCACGCTGCGGTGAAAAGCTGGGCATTTTAGGTGTTTACAAAGGGGAGAATTATGAGGCTGAGCAGAAGCCAAAGTACAGATTCTTGCAGCCAAGTGCTTAATAATTATTAGCTTTGCTGATGAAAACATCAATGGGAAAGGTAATAAAACAAATGCCTTCAGCAACCAGAAAATGCCTTGTCCCCTAGAAGTAATCTTTTCAAAGCCTAGGATTGCTTTTTGCCATGGTCTATCAATTGCCTTTCATTTCCCCCTAAGAGCATTTTTGTTTATATGCTTTTAGCAATTGAAGTAATTATTTCTTAGAAAATTCCCACAGAAAGCTGGGCTTTGGAACCGTTTGTGTTCTGCCAGGGCTTCAGGGAGCTCCATTGCTCTGCAGTCTGACTCTGTCACTCTGTTGCAGGTGAATTTGTGCATGCAGGCAACATTCTGGCTACGCAGCGGTTGATGCGCTGGCATCCAGGGGCTCATGTAAGTGGTTTTGTATCTCTTCATTCGTTCTCAGAAACAGCAGCCCACAACAGAGTGCTGTCTTCAGTGCCTCCTCTCTTTCAAGCTTGTTCTTAATGCTCTTCCTTATATTCTATATCAACCTGAAGCTGGGTTTCATTGCCTGGTATTTCTTAGTCACAGAGCCCGCTCACACCTGTGCCCATGTGACTCAGGAAAGGTCTGAAAGTTCTGGAAATCCCAGAACGCTTCTGTAACCTAACTGTGTGCTTGTGCTTCAGGGTGGAATCGGTATCTCCTCCCTTGTAATGAGCACTTTTGCATATGGATTGCTGGAAGCAAATAGCGTGGTTTTATTTTGAAATACAAAGCAACAGATGCTGTCGAAGGCAGGATATCCAGCAAGGCAGACCAATGATCAGATCTTCTTTAGAGGTGGACCTCCAGCCTTCCCTTTCTAACAGTCCTCATCCTCTTCCAGGTGGGGATGGGCCGTAACAAGACTCTGTATGCCCTGGAGGATGGGATTGTGAGATACACCAAAGAGGTCTACGTACCTCTGCCCCGCAGCAGTGAGAGCAGGGAAGCGATCTGTTGTCTACCCAAAGGAGCGGTTCTTTATAAAGCCTTTATCAATGTTATCCCTGTCACAGAAGTAGGAAGCTTTAAACTCGTCACCATGCTCTGAGCTTCCTGCCTCACGTAGGGAGGGATGGGAAGGAGCGACTGGGACAGACCACCACAGCTGGACTGGCATGAGAGGACAATAATATTCTAGCTCCGAAGATACCAGTGTAGGACTTCCTTTTCTTGCTCCTAAAGCATGTGTGGTCAGTGTTCAGGCACTGGGATCACTCTGGCTGAGCAGACCTTCACCTTGGCTTTGTCCCCTTTGTCAAAGCAAGCAGCTGGTCTGTCTCCTTTGGTCACAGCACGTTTGCCAGAGAAGAGCGAACAGGCACCCCTGGTTGCTCCGCTCAGAGCTAGAGAGCTGGCGTTGGCTCCATGCTTGTCCTTGTGCTGCAGGAGGGACGGCACCGCTGCCTGGGGTCTGACTTGCCTGTGTCTCGGCTGAGTGTGAATCTGGGTGAAGGTCTGACATTTGGCCGTTCCCTGCAGACCAGAACGATGCCACAGGCACTTCTGTCCCTGACACCATGGGTGGAAGCAGCGTGCTGAGGCCGAGGCCTCACACGGCTGTGTTTCACTGAGTTTGGTAGCTGAGAGGGGCCTGGAATGGGTCTGACACGCCACATCTGTCCAGGGTCTCTGAGCTCATTACTGTTCCTGAGAAAGCTGGAGGGTGTCTCAAAGCATGCTCATAGGGAGGCGGCGTCTATTGAGGAGACATGAAGAACATCACAGTGGATCAGCAATAACCAGGAGATTATCCCACCTCTTCTTACAGAGCGGGTGACAAGGCTCACAACTGCCACCAGCCTGAACCGAAATTCCTGCAGCCCTCAGAGCAGCAGGCTGCTGGCTAGATGAGGTGAGTGCTTACACTGCTTTTGCAACACAGCAGGGCAAAAAGCCACTGGAGAGGCACATTCCCCCCGCTGCCCCCTCACACTCTCTGTGCTGGGTTCCTGCTCTTCCCTGTTCCCCTTCAAGGACTTGCTGCTAGTCACAAGGCCAGAAAAGCCCTGATTTCTGTTACGAGAGGACTGCTGCTTGCCTGCCTTTGACCAAGGATCGATTACTGGGGTGTATACAAGCACCTACAAACCTGGCTTTCTACCCAGGTTTTGACAGAGTCTCACTGCACAGCAGCAGGTGAGCCTCTGGGCTGTTGCTAGCCCAGCTCTGCCAAAATAAACTAACTTTCTCCCCGGTAATGAGTGACAGGAGTGGCACAGGGATATTGTGGAAGAGCCCCTGCTGTAGTTCATCCACTGCTCATCTTTGGGGCCTTACTCTCCTGTGCCCTCAGTGCTCTGGTTTCAGGGCAGGTATCGTTAGTTACAGCTCCAAACACCGAGCAGCAAGTGCTGACTATGCCAGATGTTATGGTACAACTTCAAGAGCTCCAGATCCAGGTAAATCAGTGAACCTTTAGTGCTGTGCTCAGGGTTTCAAATGTCTCTGTTTTGCTTTAGTCAGTAAGGGCTCTTTGTTCGACAGGAGGCTCTTGGGACGCTGCCGCAGGACTGGCTTGGCAGATGCACTCGCTTGTCTCTGTTCTATTGCAGGAGTGCAAATCCGAAATGTCATAACAGGCAAAGCCTCCTGCTTATAACTAAGCCATAAACACTTACTGAGGAGCATCCTGGAGGTGTCATGCAGGGAGAAGGGACCAAAAAACTATGGAAGCCATACAGATCTAAGAAGAACATTCCCAGCTTGGGCTTGCACCGCGCGGATGATCCAAAGGGCCTGCCCTTTCAGCAGCAGCTCTGCCCTGCCTCGCGGCCTTAGACTTCTAATAAGCGCTGCTGGTGTGCCCTTTTCCCCTTAATTTGTGTTCCTGGTGAACTGCTGAGCTACAAGAAAGTTCAGCTGTTCCTAAGGAGAACGTACCTCCACTCATTTCTTTTTAAGTGTACTGACCTATATGTGCAAAACCAGGTCTTGTGTTCCACAAAGGTGCTTTACACCTTCTTCTGTGCTGACCGTGAAACTAAATTTGAAACTTTTCATCCTAAACAGATGCTGCACATCTACTTACTGAACAGTTAAGTGATGAAAATTCATGACAAAAGACAGCTGCAGCACAGGCTGAAGTATCTCACCCGAACAGCTTGTTTCTGAATGTAGACTATTAAAAAGATACTTGATTTATTCCTCACGTTCTCTGTCCTGTAAACGCTTTCATTACAGATCCCACCTCCAGTTCTCGTCCTGCTCAGCCACCCCGGCACAAGCACTCCTGGTCGCGGTCGGCGCTGAGAGTCCTGCTTTTCGTGCTGTTCTGCATCCTCTGTACTTTGGCCGCCTGCAAGCTGACAGAGCTGCAACGTCAACCCCTGTGCATCAGCACGAACACTCGCTACGAGGATGTGGTAGCCGCTCTTCAAAACCATAAAACCCTGCAAAATATGCTACAACAGAACTCACAGCAGTGATTGTCCTGGACAGGCACTTACTTCATCAGCATCTCCTTCCACCATCTGCACAGGCAGAATTCCTATGGAATAGCGTTCTGATGAAACTGCTTTTAATCAGTCAGCATTGGTTTGTTGCTCCACTCCACCCAGAGCAGAGGTATTGTTCAGATCATCTTTGCCATGCATGTTTCGCAGTTGGCCTGTAACTCCCATGATTTGCCCACGTTAACCGAAACTTGTTAACACTTCTTACTTCCATGGGATGTTTACCTAGATGGTGAGACACAGAAAGCTACCGATCTGTATGAGTGGAAAAAACCAGGCCTTGCGTTATCTGGGTGCCTATAGCTCTATCCTGGAGGTAGGAGGGTTTTAATACATATCCATTCCTTGCTCTCATTTCTCTTTGTGCTAAAATTGGTGATACAGCTGTACGGGAGTAATATATTAAGGCCTACTCCAGGACCAATTACAAGTGTGCAGGGTGGCTGCACATCCATATGTTGCAGTGCAGAAGCTGATGCACTGTTGAAAGGAGCTGAATTTTCAATACAACAGTTTTCACAGCAGTTTGTCTGAACTGGATGTTTATGTTGCTAACGCATTTTCACTCGGGTATTTCAGAAACTGTCAAAAATTATTTCAGAGTACGTGAAGTGGAGTTAGAAATCATTATTTTAACCAGCTAGTGCTGACAGAGCAGTTGCAGCCGCGGCAGGCAGCACTGGGTGGCACTGTGGCAGCAGCACAGGAGCAGACAGGCCAGGGCTTTGCTGGGGGAAGCTGTTGGGAAGGCTGGGGGGTTTGGTGGTTTGCACCTAAAGAAAACTCACCTGCACAAATGAATTTATAGTTCAGAGAAATCCCGAGGTCTGTCATATCCGTAAGAGCTTTGTGAGCACTAAAATGCAGCGTACGCATAATGTGAAGCGGAGGTTTCAGAGAATATCCGTGCGACAGACTCCACTGAGACATCCTTCATTAGTTACCAGAATTGCTGCCTCCCATCTGATACCTGGGATTGTTGCTGCTAAGAGCAGTGCCACAAGGAAACAGCCTGTAGCATTTCATCCCAAGGTCATCAAGGCAGTAAGCTGTCACCTTTTTGTAACCTAATGGTAAAACTGTGATTCCCCAAGTATCACAGAAAAAAGCGACAGCATGAATCAGAGGAGGGAAGGGCTGCCTGCCTCTGGCTTAGCAGCTTGTGTTGTTTTCTGAGCTTCCTTGAAACAGCTTTAGGCTTTGCTTTTGGTATTTAACTCGTCACATTCTTTAAAAGTTCCTTGCTTAACTCTCCAGAAATGCTCAGAAAAATGGCAAACAACATTCAAAGCAATATTTCCTCTCTGCAGACATTCCTGCCAGCATCTGTTGCTTTGCCGTCTTAAGCTTGCAAATGCCAGGCTAATAAGATTTACCAGTTCAGGTCAGAAGCGTGCTACTGGCCAGGCAAGGGCTCCCGCCAAATACCTGCTTTTTTCTTCAGAGGCATCGTGGTTCCAAGGGGTAACTTCCACACACTGGAAGCTTAATTCACTCTGGGCACTCATCTCTGTAAGTGCTGCTGCTGCAGACCTCAACTGCCCTTGTGTGCCTGTCCACAAGTGCTAATGGCTTTGTGGACAGGCAAGCACGTTCCCCAGTCTAAGTAAAAGAAAGCTTTTTCTGCCAACTGTTTAGACCTCATAATTCCAGCACATACAACCAGATTTCAAGACCCTCAATAGATTAAGCCATCTGGAGACTGAATCAAGGCAGTCTAAACTTATATCTGAAAATTGGTCTTACTCATTCCCATCTGCCACAGTGGAAAACTGAGAGTCTTATTTTGTGAGGTAAAGTTCTTCCACCTCACTCGAGCAGGTGCTGGGGGGCGCAGCACCATGTTGCTTGAGCATTAGAATTTCTCACACTGGAGGGAGAAGGTAACTACTTGCAGTTTAGGCTAGCAGTAGAAAGTATTCAACACATGGCATACCTGTCTATATTCAAGACAACATGTTACAAAGCAAAGTTAATTATTCAAAATTGTTTATGAAATAGAAGGAATTATCAATGCTATAAACAGTGTCCAATTCATGTTCTGATGATGTTCACCACCTTTCTTCTGCAGACTCCAGCCGTTCAACAATTTCATCCAACCTTCTTCTGCTACAATAAAGTCTTGAACTTGGACCTTGAACTTAACGTGGACCTTGAACTTTAAACTTGAACTTGGCACAATAACTTAATTATCTAAGCGTTTCTTCCCAGAACAAAACTGAATACCTAAACCAGTCAAACTGTAACAGCCTCATTCCCTGGGGCTATGGATTGTAATTCAAATAGAGAGAAGGGTTGTAGGAAGTGGTCTGCTGATAGATTTGTCGGGAGAGGTATGGTCTAACTGCCTGGAAGGTCCTGCCAGCACCACTGCACGAAGGGATGTTCACCAGCAGGTTTTCCCGCTCCGTCTCCGAGGTTAATCTGCTGTAGGCCTAAAATCAACAAAAAGGAACAACAGTGTCATCCATTTGGATACATTGCTCAAAAAAAAATAATCAAAGCTAGGCACCTGTGACTGCTCTACCCTTTCACAACATAATTTTTCACCTGGTCCCTCCCTCACCAGGTCTCTTTTGTGAGCTGACAGGCTGATGTGAAACTAGTAGTGCTCCCTCAGGAGCCTGCTCTGTACAGCCAAAAGCAACGGGTGCCAAGGCATCCGTTCCTTTGCTGCCTTACTAAACATCTCCCACAGAATCATCATGTCAAATACCAGTTACATTATTTCTTCCACGCCTTACATTTGTTGGCTGTCTGCGCACAGTACTCTGTATTCCTGAGGCAATCTCACCTGGTACAGAAGCTGTGGAGAAGGGAAGGCAGCTGCAATAGCCTCAGCCATCGCAAAGTTGACCTGCCTAATTTGTTCTAACTGCCTCTTCCAAACTTGCAAGAGACCATTTACAACATGATCCACCTTCGGCCCTCCACAGCACCCCGGACCCGAGTAGAAAGGGAAGTCCGTCTCCTCTTTTGCTCGCCTAGGGAGAACAGAGAATGGGAAAGCAAGTAAGACAATGAGGCTATGAAGAAAACCCTATCCCTGCATCTGTCATTGCATTGGCGTCAAATGATGAAAGTCTGACCCTATTTTCTTTACATGCATTACCAGTTTCCTTGCTTGAGACCCAGATTTCCTCCTGAAAAGGGAAACAATCCTGTACTTGGGAGCCATCCTGACACAAGCCAACATGCACACAAAGTGGTACGTTGACATGAGAGAATTCCCTTTCTGTCAACCAGTTAAAAATTGTTGTCCTGAAGTACAGCCACGTAGCTGCTCTTCCCTCCAGTAACTGTGAAAGTGCAGCCTCTACGAAGACATGGCCAAACCTCATCTGACTGCTCACCTGAATGGTGCTTCAGCTACAGCTTTTGTGAACATGGTGACAAATTCTCCAAGCTCCTCCCAGCTCTCAAACATCTGGATTTGGACTTGTTTGGACACCTGCAGATCCACTAAAGCCTGTAAACCACGAAAGGAACAATTAATCTTGTCACACCAAACAGCACTCTTGTCTGAAACAAAAAAGGGTCACAGCTTCTTGTTACAGGATAAGACCAGCCACTCTCTCCCCATTTTGGGAACAGTTAATTTAAGGGACTGAAGTATTTAGGGGGTGGTGTGCCTCCTGCTGGTTAATACTGGTTTAGTGACATTCCAGCTGCCACAGCTCTTCAGTGGCAAGCTCTCATTTCGTGTAGCCCATTTCTTGGAACAGTGTTCAAAGAAGAGATGATGGCTGCATGCCTGTTTTACAGGTACTTACTTCTTCCACATCCTTTCTGGTTATTCCCGGATTTCTCAGGCTTCCCTGTTCCTCTTCTTGGTTTACACTTGCTGCCGCCTGTGGTGGTTTCTTTTTTGACTGAATTCTGAGAAACCCAAGAAGAGTAAAGTAAGACTGGGAACTCATTCACAGGTATTCCCCAGTGGTCACTGGGGTGACAGGCTGGAGGGGCCTTTGCTTGTGTTTCTGTATAATAGGGGAATAGTTCTGTGTGGGATCACCCCTTGGTCTCCAGTCTTTGCTACAAGGAATTAATGTAAACAGCTATGGCATTTGTCAAGGCCAGAGACAACACAGAAACTTTTAGAGGGAAGGATGTTCAACCTGAAATATTCTTCTACTCCAACTACTGCCAGTGCGATAATTTTCTGAGGCATCGCCTCCATCATGTAAGTCACGTAGCCCGACAGGGTCGTAAGCTGTCCCGCAGAGCCCTGGGCCACCTGCAAAGAGCAACAGAAAAAAAAGGAGTTAAACCATTCTGAGATGCACATTGTGATAAACGCAGTCACGATTCATGTCAAAATAGAATATTGTGTGATAAGCGTAACTGTTGTGCCCTGTGTACATCTAAAAGAGTTTGTGACCATTATAACCTGTATCACAATTGTAATGAATAGGCGCACGTGCTTCTCTTTTAAGACAATGTAAAAACTCCCCCTTCCTCTGAGGCAACTGCTATTAGAAAAGCGCGCCAAAGGAGACCCAGCAGGAGAAGGTGTACCCTAACGACCCAGCGGAGAAAGAGCAGGACGAACATCCGCAAGCGAGGAGAGATTGGTCAAGATGCTGGTATAAAAGACGCTGCTTTTAGGACTCAGGTGTGCGTGTGGTGGAGCTAATTGAGTTCTCTGCGCACCCAGCACTGTTTTTGCTTATTGTTTCTCAAGCTAAATTGATTGAACCCAAAATAAAATTGTTTTAATTGTTATCGTTTATAACGACATGTAAGTGCATCAACCTATGGCCCTGATTCTACAGATAGGCCTGCAGATGAAAAATTGTTTGCACTGCTCTTTGGGGGCAAGCAGGCAATACTTGATCTGGTATAAATTATGGCAGAAAATTTAAAAACCATCACACTCGATCTGACCATGTTACCTCTTCAAAAATGTGTGAAAAATTGTAACTAAGAAAGCAAGCTGGCCAAAACTTTGTATTGTACAACCCGAGTGGTTTTGATCCACCGATGGCTTCCAAAAGCAGATTTCTGGTTTACTGAAGCCATGGCTCCGTCCCACATCAAAACCTTCCTGCCGTGAAGAGGGATGACAACCACCACTCTTCTAGCAAGGCATGTTCAAGAGCACAAAAGTTATAAGCACTCTTACTTGTTTGTAATTGTAAACCATGCCCATAAAATCCTCCAGATGAAGCACAGTCAGGACACGTTCTTCTTCTACCCATTCAGTTCCTGCATCCACCTGTTCAGATATGAAAACAGCCAGACCAAGGGTGTGTTTATAATTCACTCAAACCAGTGCTCCCACTCAGAGGCAGGGAGAAGACAAGAGGGGTGTTTATTTGGCCTGCTAAATACAACGACTAATGAGTGTAAATAACTTGGGGGGGGGGCGGGGGGGGGGGCAGGCAAGAACATTGAGATTTTGCTTGCACACCTGAATTTTTCGCCTCCAGCTGATGCTGCACGGAATAACTTGACTAGCCTCCACACAGCAATACTTTTCAGCCTGCAGAGCCTTAAGGACATGCACTCCACCTGCTTTCTGTAAGAGAACTGAAAGCAACGCACAGGTCAGGCCTGCAGAGCAGAGACAGCACCCAACACAAAGGAGGTGCAGGCTGTGAGGACAAGTACCTGGATCTATCACCACGGCAATGCGTTCCTGGCTCCTCCCTAGCTGCTGGGCTTGTGGCATTTGAGCACGGGCATTCTGCTCCCTCCACTGCCAGGCATCACCGCGGGCTGCCCCACTGCCCTCCGCACCAAGCCTTGCCTTCTCGGCGGCGGGGGCTTCTTCGAGGGACCCGCTGCTGGCCGTGGGGCTGCCAGGCTGGCCTGAGGGCTCGGAGGGAGAACCCTCAGAGGCACCCGCAGAGTCTCTTGGCGCCGCAGGGGCTGTTTCGGTTGCCATCGAACACTTGTCCAGATGGCACCTGGGCTACCAGCGGCTCCCTGCTGCCGGGGGCCAGCAGGTGACTACCATCACTCGGGCCAGCTAGCGCCTCCGCGTCCCTGCCGCTGGCGTGGGGGGGCTCAGCAGCTGCCATCCTGCTAGCCAACACACTCATCCTGAGCCTATCATGTAGAGGGATGAATTCCTCCTCATCCTCATCCTCCTCCTCCTCATTCTCCATGAACACATCCTCATCCTCCTCCAACAGATAATCCTCATAATATACGTAGCCGTACTCATGCTCAAACCCATCACCCCCATCTTCCTCACTGTCCTGCTCCTCGCTCTCGCTGTCCTGCTCCTTGCTCTTGTTGTCCTGCTCCTCGCCCTCACTGGTCTCCTCCACAACCACTTTGGCCACCATCCCCTCCTCGGGAGAGGCAGTCGGGGGCTGCCCCTGCTCCGGCTGGGGGGCCGGGGGTGGAGACGAGGGCGGCATTGTTGCTGGGTGTAGCAGGGAGGTTCCGGTAATGAGCCCGTCCTCAGACTCTGAGTCGTCGAAGATGTCGTTGAAGATGACGTCGAAGCAGCGCGACGCTGCCACGGCTGCGCACCCTGCCGCGCACCCTGCCGCGCTGCCCAGGCAACTGAATCCCCAGTGCTGCGGCGCCCGTTGAAGCAACCTCGGCCCAGCTCCTATTGGTCCAAACCCGCCGGCATTATGATGCTCTCGGGGGGGCCCATCACAGCCCTCCGCTCGCGTCCCCGCGTTCCCGGCGGAAGGCTCGGACCGGCCACTGCGCTCTGCGACCTCCCAGCGGAAGGAGAAGAGCAGCGGCGGGAGGGGAAATGGCAGCGCTGCGGCGCCTGTGTGAGTGCGGGGGTATCTGCCGCTTCACCCCTCCGCGGGGTGGGCAGGGGTCCGGCTGGGGCGGAGGCAGCGAGTGGGGAGGGGGTGCCCTGGGGGAGGTTACTGCTGGTAGCTGGGTGTCAGGGCCTTGACTTTTACCTCAGGTGGGGGCTGGGCGAGGGCCCGAGCGCTACCCCTGCGCGGGGCCTTCGTGCGGGAAGGGGCCTCGGTGGGGGCCGGGGTGCCGCGGGCCAGATCCCTGGGCCCCCCTTTCACTGGAGAACCGCCAGGGATGAGGCCTGCACCGCGTCTCGGCGCTGCCGCTGGGTTGCGGTCGCGGCAGAAAATTCAGCCTGGGGCAAGCAGGATTCCTGCGCGCTCAGTGGAGATCACGCACCCGGCAGTGCTGCTCTCCCTTGCACAGTGCAGTAGGCAGGAGGCTGTTAAAATCCCCTTTTTTAATCTAGAAGTGGTAAAGACAAATATCCTCGTGGCTTTTTTTTTTTTTTTCCGTGGGGCATCAAATCCTTGAAGATTTTTCCACTGATTTCCAATGTGACTTAAGTCAAGTTACGAGCTCTCTGTCCCAGTTTGCTCTAGACAGCTGGTTTTGCCCATGTCTGATGCTTTGAGGTTCGTTTTTTCTCTAGCAGACTTCTTTCATGCAGCACAAACTGTAACCCAGGAATCAAGCTGTTGAAGGTTTGTTTTGACAAAAGGGAATTGGACTATAATTTTGTACAATTTGTGTATATGAAACTGTAGTTATCGTTCATCTTTTCCTACTTCCCTGTATTTTTTCAAGTCTCAGAGCCTTTTTTTTACTTACCCATTAAGCTCTTGAAGTTAATGTTTCCTTGTAGAGCAATTATCCTTTTCACAATGGTATTTCTAGCTCTCTGAGTATCTCTGGTAATTTAAGTGCTATTAAATGAATGCAGTGGTTTTATTCAGGTTAAGGCAACATGAATGTGATGATCGCCACTGTTGCATACTAACCTGCTGCTTAGGGGCTCAATAGAGGGAGGCAGAAAAATTGGATTTGCTACTAACTGCATGAAAGGAGGTACTGAAGAGATTTATTTTTTTAAGAAGAGCTAATTATGTCTCAGTCATTTTTAACAGAAGTTCATGAGAGGCTCAGACTTATTGATAAGAAAACCGGTGTTTTCTGTTACTGTCTTTTGTATAAGGAAGGAGTTTGTGGTGTGGATGATATTTATGTTCCAGAGAAAATCAGTGTCTGTAACAACTGATTTTTTTTTTCTTTCTCCTTGACTTGTCCTGATTGTAACTCAAGAATTTGCAGAAAATGCTTTTATTAGTATGTTCAGAATAGCAATTATATATATATATATATATAATATCATAGAACGGTTTGGGTTGGAAGGGACCCTAAAGATCACCCCGTTCCCCCCCTGCCCTGGGCAAGGACACCTTCCACTAGCCCAGGGTGCTCCAAGCCCCGTCCAGCCTGGCCTTGGGCACTGCCAGGGATGGGGCATCCACAGCTTTTCTGGGCAACCTGTTCCAGTGCCTCACCCCTCTCCTAGTGAAGAATCTCTTTCTAGTATCTAACCTACATCTCCCCTCTTTCAGTTTAAAGCCGTTCCCCCTTGTCCTATCACTACATGCCCTTGTAACAAGTCCCCCGTGAGCTTTCTTGCTGGCCCCTTTAGGCAGTGGAAGGCTGTTCTAAGGTCTCCCCAGATCCGTCTCTTCTCCAGGCTGAACAACGCCACCTCTCTTGGCCTGTCTTCCTAGGAGAGGTGTTCCAGCCCTCTGAGCATCTTTGCGGCCTCCTCTGGACTAGCTCCAACAGGTCCATGCCCTCTCTATGTTGGGGACCCCAGAGCTGAATGCAGTACTGCACAGGGGGGGTCTCACAAGAGCAGAGCAGGGAAGGAGGATCACCTGCTTGCCTTACTGGCCATGCTTCTTTTTATGCAGCCCAGGATTTGGTTGGTTTGCTGGGCTACAAACACACATTGCTGGGTCATGCTGAACTTCTCATCAACCAACACCCTCAAATCTTTTTCAAGACTGCTCTCAATCCGTTCTCTGCCCAGCTTGTAAATGTGCTTGGGATTGCCCCAGCCAACATGCAGGACCTTGCACGTGGCCTTGTTGTGCTTCATGAGGTTTGCAGGGGCCCACCTTTTAAGCCTGCCAAGGTCCCTCTGGATGGCAAGCCTTCCTTTGAGCATGTCAGCTGCACCACAGCTTCGTGTCATCGGCAGGTTTGCTAGGGGTGCACTCAATCCCAGTGCCCATGTTGCCGACACAGACGCTAAACAGCACTGGTCCGAACAGCGACCTCCGCTTGGACATTGAGCTGTTGACTGCAACTCTCGGGTACGACTGTCCAGCCTATTCCTTATCCACCAAGTGGACAACCTGTCAAATCTAAGTCTCTCCCGTTAAGAGACAAAGATGTCATGCGGGACCAGTGTCAAAAGCTTTGCACAAATTCATTAGTAGCTCTTACTTTGTCCACCAGTGCTGTAACCCCTGTCACAGAAGGCCACCACATTTGTTGGGCACGATTTGCCCTGAGTGAATCCATGTGTTCTGTCATCAATCATCATCTTATTTTCCATGTGCCTTAGCACAGTTTCCAGGAGGATCTGCTCCATGATCTTGCCAGGCACAGAGGTGAGGCTGACCAGCCTGTAGTTCCTCAGGGCTTCCTTCTTCCCTCTTTAAAAATGAGGGTTCTCTTCCCCTTTTCCTGTGTAGTGGGAACTTCACTGGACTGCCGCGCCTCCTCAAGCACGATGGACAGTGGCTTAGCCGCTTCATCCGCCAGTTCCCTCTGGACCCATGGATGCATCTCATCAGGTCTCATGGACTTGGGCACCTTCAGATTCCGTAGATGGTCTTGAACCTGATCTTTTACAGTGGGTGGTTCTGTATTCTCCCTGTCCCTGCTTTTGCCTTCTGTGACTTGGGCTGTGGGGCTGCAGCATTTGCCTGTGAAGACTGAGGCAAAAAAGTCATCGAGTACCTCGGCCTTCTCCATGTCCTGGGTAACCAGGTTTCCCATTTCCTTCCAGAGAGGGCCTGCATTTTCCCATCTCCCTTTTGTCACTGATGTACCTATATGTTGGGGTCTGCAGCGGGTCTGCAGACAAGTTAGTTGACTTCAAAGACTTAGCCGTGTACCTTTCAAGACAGCCACAAATTGTCAGGTATGTAAACAGGGTGTGAAGAATCGGAACTTAGAACCGCAGCATACGGGCACCTACAGCAACAGCAAATAGCAAGCAAGAAGGACACAAAAACCTATCAGGATCTAACACCTGCACTTGTCTAAGATATATAAATAGTTTGTATAAACAATAAAGGCCATTTTTGTCCGAACCCAGCCACGCAGACATAGTGTTTCTTTTCAATCCGCCTCGACTTGCATCACCACATTTGGTGACCCCGATGTGCCTATATGATCCCAGTAGTAGCGCAGCGAGCGGCTGCAAGATCCCAGGAGAAAGTGACACCGGTAAGGTGAGCCACCAGGGACAACATGGGGAGTAAGTTATCTAAAGAAGATACCATGGTGCTATCAATGTGGAAATTAGTATTAGAGAAGCGTGGAATTACTTTAGGTGGGCTTCAGTTAAAAGATATATTATTGTGGGCCAAAACACATGGAGTGGAAATGTCCCCAGCAACTGCTCTTAGTGTGTGGACCTGGGACAATTTAGGATCAACAGTCAGAAGCTCTGGAAAAAGGGGACAAAGAGGCGTCCGGGTTTTTGCCTACACGGGGACTGCTTAGACATGTTGTAGGGGGCTTCAAGAACCCGCAAGATGCAAATGGGGGCTTGCAAAATCAGCAAAATGCAAATGGGGGCTTGAAAAATCAGCAAACTGCGACTGGGGGCTTGCCAAATCTGCAAAATGCAAGTGGAGACTTGCAGAGTCCACAAGACGTGAGTGGGAGCTTAAAGTCAGCAAAATGGGAGTGGGGGCTTGCAAAGTCCGCAAGATGCAAGTGGGGGCTTAAATATTCAGCAAAATGCGAATGAGGGTACATCCTTCAAACCTCTCCTGTATCCCCCTGAATACAGACAAGAGGATGAGGGGGTGGGGGAGGGGGAGAGTCCATGTCCCTTACCAGGCGCCACTCCCCAATGCCCCGAATCCCCTAAATCTCTCCAGCTGCGTCGACTTATACTTAATACCAATTCCGAGGACGACAAGCAGAAACATCGGTGGACCGATCCCAGCCCCCCTGACTCCCTCCAACATTTGTGCCAGCCCACACACCTTCCCCCCTCGGCTCTGGCCCTGCCTGCGCAGGATGGAAATGCTGAAAACCCGGATTCCGGTCCAGCTATGACAACGTTATCAGTCACAGGCAATGAAGAAGGTGGAGGTGGTAAAAATCCAGTTTCCAGTGGTACAGTAATGACGCGCGACCCTCGGCGATTTTGGCAGGCTATAAGAGATGGGGCATTAAAAGACGGGAACTGGGATTTAGTAGAACAGATAGACGGACTGCTCCTTGATCTTCCTACACCTTCCACGAGTGCACCGCACGCATATCCTATTGTATTGGGAGATGCAGCTGCTAGTAATCCTCACGTTCATACACCATTTGCTTGGAAAGTAGTACAGGACTTGCAAAAAACTGTTTCTCAGTACAGGGTGACTGTGTTCTGTCACGCGGAAAAGCTGTCTATAATCTACTGTGTTACAGTGGTTGAAATGTATTTTGCTGTTAAAAAAAAATAATTGTTGAATTGTACGGAACAGACAGTGGGTTGTTTTGACATTGATAATGTGCAGTTTTGGTCTCGCTTTGAATGATGTGCAGCTGAGATCCTGCAGCAAAGAGTTAAATAACTTTAAGGGAGTATGAGTAGAAACTAGGATGAGATAGAAGCATGTGAACAAGTAGTTTTAACCTATCACCTTTTAAATAACAAAGTTTGCATAGCATGTGTATTTTTAGCTGGGGGTACAAATTGGTGTGAGTCTATTAATAAAGTGGCACTAACTTAAAAAAAAAAAAAAAAAAAACAAACAAACAAAAAACTAACCAACCAACCAACCAAAAAACCAAAAAGGGGGAATGAATGGAATGACCCCAGAGGCACGATTAGAGAAAGCATGAAGGTGTCAGTACGCATGAAAGACCCTCGTACCGGGCATTGGTCGGCACCACATGAATTGTTAACTTGGGGGAGAGGTTATGCTTGTGTTTCTACAGATGAAGGTCCGCGATGGATACCTGCTCGCTGTGTGCAGCCTGAGCTTAGTGTGCTGGATCGTGGGAGCGCTGCTGCTGCCAGTCAACCCAACAAAGATGTGTGGCCTCCTTACTGAACCAGTCCTTGTTTGGCATGCTCTTCCTTGAAACTGACTTGCAAACATTGTTGCAAAAAAGTGAATGTATACAGAGAATGAAAAATCTTACTGAAAGTCTTGATATTTTCAATAATTAAGACCTCTGTATAATGTTAACCTGAAAGAAGTCAATATTGTTTGCACTTTGAATGTCGATAGCTTGTTTGTTAGGCAGTTAAGAATGTGAGTCAAATTTGCCACCGTTATATACAGAACAGAGCAACTATTGGTTTTTGTTGTTGGCTCAAGGACATGGCTCTGAGGATTTTGATGGTATGTGCTGCGTGGATTTTAGGCGCCCCATTGCAGCAACATGTTACCAAAATCTGAGAAAATGTCAGCCTTTTCTGGCATCCATTCCCTCTATTGGCAGTATTGTTTGTTTGCTATTGCCTTGGTTGCCATCATGTTTGCAAGGGCCCTGCAGAACATGGCAAACCTGGTACTAGCTGTTCAAAAACAAAAGGGGGGAATTGTTGGGGTCTGCAAGCGGGTCTGCAGACAAGTTAGTTGACTTCAAAGACTTAGCCGTGTACCTTTCAAGACAGCCACAAATTGTCAGGTATGTAAACAGGGTGTGAAGAATCGGAACTTAGAACCGCAGCATACAGGCACCTACAGCAACAGCAAATGGCAAGCAAGAAGAAGGACACAAAAACCTATCAGGGTCTAACACCTGCACTTGTCTAAGATATATAAATAGTTTGTATAAACAATAAAGGCCATTTTTGTCCGAACCCAGCCACGCAGACATAGTGTTTCTCTTCATTCCGCCTCGACTTGCATCACCACACCTATAGAAGCTTTTCTTGTTGCCCTTGATACACCTGGCCAAATTTAATTCTGTCGGGGCTTTAGCTTTCCTAATCTGAACCCTGGCTGATGGGGCAATTTCTTTGTATTCTTCCCAGGCTACCTGCGCATGCTTCCACCCTCTGTAGGCTTCCTTTTTATGTTTGTCCAGGAGCTCATTGTTCATCCATGCAGGCCTGCTGGTGGTTTTGCCTGATTTTCTCTTTGCTGGGATGCATTGCTCCTGAGCTTGGAGGAGGTGATCCTTGAATATTAACTAGCTTTCTTGGGCACCTCTTCCCCCCAGGACTTGGTACTCTTCCAAGCAGATCCCTGAAGAGGCCTAAGTCTGCCCTCCTGAAGTCGAGGGTAGCAAGCTGGCTGTGCATCCTCCTTGCTGTCCTAAGGATCTTGAACTCGACCATTTCATGGTCACTGCAGCTTGAGCTTCACATTCGCCACCAGCCCCTCCTTGCTGGTGAGAACAAGGTACAGTATAGCACCTCTCCTCATTGGCTCCTCTGTCACTTGGGGAAGGAAGTTACCATCAACACATTCTGGGAACCTCCATGAGGACTATGCTGAGAAAAGATACACTGTTTGGGAAAAAGGTTTGTTTGTGGTTAGCTTGGCTCTCATAGAAGTAGAAAAAAGCATACAACAACCCATTATATTGAGAGGCCCATTTAAAGTTATAAAACCAGTCACTACTGGGACCCTTCCCCTGACAGGGTGGCCCAGAAAGCCTCAGTACGAAAGTGGTATGCTGAGATTGAACGCTATTGTAACACTTTCTCTGTATCTGAAGGTGCTTTAAAAAAAACTAGCTATAAAAGAAGTTGAGAGCCTGGATGAGGGCCAAGATAAACCTGTCTCAGTCATTCAGGTGGCCCCTCCTTTTCCCTGTGAACAGTCAGTTAGTGCTTGGTTTACTGATGCTTCTGCCAAAAGAGAAGGAAAAGTGTGGAAATACCGAGCAGTAGCACTCCGTACCTCTTCCAATGAGCAAATTATAACAGAGGGAGAGGGTAGTGCACAAGTTGGTGAATTAATTGCAGTATGAAGCGTTTTTCAACATGAAGCACAAACTACTTCTCCTGTTTACATTTATACTGATTCTTATGCTGGATTTAAGGGATGTACCGAATGGCTTCCTTCCTGGGAGCAAAATGAATGGCAGGTTAATAGGATTCCAGTGTGGCAAAAGGAAAAATGGTGAGACATCTTAAGTATTGCCAGCCAAGGGAACTTTGCTGTAGGTTGGGTAGCTTCCCATCAGATAGATGGGGGGTCAGCGGGAGAATGGAATAACTGGGCTGAAGAGTTAGCAAGGCTAGCTCCTGTACAGAAGGACCAGATTTCAGAAGACTGGGAACACCTGTTAAAATGGTTACATGTAAAATGCAAACACACAGGAGCTAAAGATCGGTACTGTGAAGCCCTTGCCCGAGGCTGGCCCGTCACCAGAGAAATGTGTAAAACCTGTATATCAGCCTGTGAACAATGTCGAAGAAGACTTGAAAGGCACCCTTTAGAGGATGACCCTCTGCATTTGAGGGAGGGTAAAGGCTTGTGGAATGCCTGGCCCCTTTAAGAGATCGGGAGGAAAACATTTTGTGCTGGTGGGAGTGGAAATAACATCAGGACTAGTCCAAGTCGAAGCCTTTAACAGGGCTTTAGAGGGAGAACACTTTGAAAGCACTGCGTGAATGGTTTGGAACTGTTCCAAAGCCACAAGAAATACAATCTGATAGCGGTTCTCGCTTTACTGCCAGAACTGTACAGGACTGGGCACGAAGCAAAGGGATTAAATGGGTGTTTCATACCCCCTATTATATGCAAGCTAATGGAACTGTAGAAAGGGCCAATGGTCTCTTAAAACGACTTTTGAAACCTCATGAGGGAAATTGGGATGTCCGCTTGTGGGAAGCTGTTAAAGGTGTAAAAGATAGATGGGGGGTAAACAGATACCCCAAAATAACTGCTTTTTGCCCAACAGCTCCTTCTTTGATTCCTTCATTAAAGGGACCAAATGATTTAAAGAACCTAGCTCACTTCTCAGGACAACCTGTTCTGGTGGCACTTCCTACTGTGGGAAATGTACCACTGGTACTGAAAACCCCATTGAATGCATGTGCTTGAGACGCCTCCGATGCCCTGGGAAAAGAACATAAGATAAATACCTGCTGGATAATCCCATCATTTTAACCCTTTTTGCCTCAGGGAGGCAAGCTCTGTTGTTTTATTTTTACAGGAGAACTCCGAGGGACACTGAGAACATGAACTATGAATAAATGAAAATTCATAGCCCTAAATTTTAAAATGACTAATAGTAAAATTGGACTGTTAGATGCACTTGGTATAATCCAAAATAACCTTTCTTTGGCTCTTAGTTGTATCCAGGCCCAATTATGGATACAATCAGTGGCTGCCTCAATTATTAGAGAAGGTGAAGGAGGCACTTTTCCCACTGAAATTTGGAAAATAGTCGGGACAGTGCCACTGACTTTGAGAGGAAACTCCAGTCCTGGTGGAATTTGGTAAACTTTACTTATAACCCCACCACAAACATTGCCACCGCTTTTGTATTGACAATATCCCATGCATCAATAAATGTAACCTACCCCATTATTGCCTTAGGGTTGAATCACAATGGAACCATACTCTATCCTTTTGAGCATAGAGTATGGGCCCAAAAGGGGGATGAGAAATGGCAAACTATAGATTTGGAATCTTGTATCATGCGGGAACAACAAGGATTTGTCTGTGAAGGCAACACAATCAGAGCTCAGGACGTTAGTTTAGACGCTACACAGAAAATCTGTCATTTTGAGATTCGTCCTGATGATAACCCTGAAACAGTGCTTGTATATATTGGCAAAGGTTGTGCATGTTTGAGAACTGCTTGTAATTCTGTATCTGTAGATAAGGTGATTGTAGATACTAAGAATCATTCAAATTTTTGTGTTTACATCACTGGATGTGACTTCTCCTATTTAGCCCCAGTCATATCTCACCAGCTGTTGAAGTCTAATTATACACTGATTCATGAATTGCAGCCTGTACCCATTGGAAGGAATCTCACCTTGGTAAAACAACTGTTACAGCATCAAGACTTGATCAAGATTCTGGAAAAGGTTAGAGAAAACGGACAGAAAACCTTGATAACTGGCCATCACAATGTGGAAGAAATACACCGTGTCTTGAGAAGAGTGAGAAAAGATGCAGAACATGGATGGTGGAACACACTTTTTGGATGGTCACCGACTGCTACTGGCATCTTGAACAAGTTGTGTCACCCTATTGTTGTCCTTTTGATATTGGTCTTGATCAGTCTTGTTTTGTCAATGATATTGTATGTCTTAAATTGGAGAATGGTAAAGCAATTGACATATCTAACATCTGTAATCAATGCACATATCTTGTTGAATATCCCCTCCAATGTGGACATCCCTAAATCTACTGACACAATGAAAATTGTATAGGACCTAAACAGATTTATGTTTAGTCATTTTTATGAATATCATTTGATTATTGTAAATTGGTTGAGATAAAGATGATTATTTTCCCCTTCTTTTCCTGTCTGTCATTTTCCTTTCCTCTTTTTACTTTCCCTGTCCTCTTTTACCCCTCTTAGAGGATTATATCACTGCCACATGGTCCTGATAACAATGTTGAGCCACGGGGTGGTGTAAGAGTCGGTCTAAAGAGAACAATATTGTCTCAACATTGCCAACACAGACCTGGAGGTGGAATGTGGTCCTCATGGACACCAAGACACAAAGACCCTGGGAAGGAGTACTGCACAGTACGAGGAGTACTGTGCCGCTCCCTGCCACCTGGGATTGAAGGGAACAACTACAATAAGGCCACATAACAGCTGTCCAGAAGATGGATCACAACCGTGGTCATAACAACGAACCAGAAAACAATACAAAAACACACCTCCTGTCTGAAGCTACCCACCTCTAAGGAAAACCGCGCCTCGGGCACTCTTCTCTGGACATGCATGATAACCTGGCTCGAGAAGGCGAAGGCTGGCAACAATCCGTGGACCAGAGGAGGAGCAGGGCCTGTTGCTTGGCATAAAAAGATGCCTTCTTAGCAACTGAACTTTGGAGATCTTCCCCACCAAGGATCACGACGATCAGAAGGACCGGTGGGACGCTGCCTGGACCTGGGACCATAGGGACGCCTTGGACCCGTGAGTGGTAGCTCTACTCCTCTTTCCTTTCCTTTTTACTTTACCTTTTATTCACTTTGTCTTTCTACCTATCGCACGCCGCTTTACGGGAAAACAATAAAATTGTGCTGTTTAATTGAAGCATAACCCCTTGGCGTGGTCGCCTTGATTTTTGCGCTTCGAGATGATAGTTAACAAACCATCATGAGTCCACTGCGTGGACCGTGACAATGCCGTACACACTGAAAATGGGGTATGAGAACCGAGAAACAGAGAATTCCCAACAGGAAAAGGGAGCACCTGCAGGGCTGAATTCAAGACCAGGGGACTGGATAGCTGTCACTGATGCTGTCACCACCACAGGCTACAGCTGTTTGCATCCCATCACGCTGCCCTCCGGTAAAGGTGGCTGCAGCATTTCCAAGGGCACCAGCGGTCCCCTCCCTCCCCATCCCACCCTGCCACGAGGCTGCTAGAGAGTGCACAGAGCTCTGGCGTTTGGGGGCTGCATCCAGCAGGATCGAGATACACAGCCCAGTCCTCAAAATACAAGAAGGTGCAGAAAAGTTGTGCCCCTTGCACAGAGGTTGCTCCATTTGGTCATGAGCAGTCCTGGATGATGATTTCCTCCTACGAAAGTCTGAGCAAGGATCCAGCTGCAGCCCTGTTGCCAGGTAGGAGGATGAGGGGAGCAGGGTAAAAGCATCCCACACAAATTACTCCAGTTCCAGAGCTCACTGCTCTATTCCCTCGCTCCAACAACAGACGGTATCTGCAGCCACAGCCTCCACACCCGTGAAACTAGCTTCCATCAAGCACAACACAGACATTATTACCACAGGTTACTAATGTGGGGTCTCCACAGCACTGATCAGGTGCCAGACAGAAAAGCTGCCCCATGCATTGATGCTCTCCCAGATGTGCCATCCCAGGTATTTCACCTCCCAGCATCCGAACGGGCAGCTCACAGCTCCAACATTTCCAGTACAATCTATCAGTCAGGCTCCAGGCACAAGGGAAAGGGGAAAGCAGTATTTGATAGCATTTGTATTTGGCTCTGTCTCTCACAGAGAGACAATTAAGGCTATTAAATAAACCAATTTATCTTTCTGGGAGCATTCCCCTGGTTAAAGCTAATGCTGAGGAAAAAACATTAGACAGGCCAAAACAATTCATGCTGGGAAGCACGAGGCAGAAGCTCTTGCTGACTGAAATTAAAGCATCGCTGTGCCACAAAAGGTTAAAAGGAGGAACATGAACTCTCTCATAAATACTGATTTTCTTTACATTAGGGAAAACACTCACACACCCTTGTCAGTTAAAACTGAGCAGGAGAGAGAATAGATAACCAAGATATTTTCTTCCTGGTTTTAATTCCTTTTTGGGGGCTAAGTGATTATTTTCCTCATAAAAGTTAAGACATTTGAAATTACTTTCTACCCCAAACTGAATGGAAAGCTGGACTGCTGAGATCTCTCATGAAGTGGAAAACGAGACGTTAAGGAGTCCTGGATAAAAAAGGCTGAAACTGAAGGTTTCTTTTCAATAGAAAAATAATATTCTGCTAAATCCAAACCCCTTTTGCTTCTGATGAAGCAATAGGAAGAAAAGCTTTAAAAAATTATTGTCCTAATGAATTTTTACCACGGAAAATATCAGTGGAACCATATTTTTCAATTAAAAAAGCCTCTTTACTCTGACATTTCTCATCTGTTTTATAAAGGGGCTTTGGAGAAGGTTGAGATTTTGGAGGAGGAATGTGAATTGATGATTAACCTGGCAGGAGGGCTGCGAACTGTGAATCTTGGAGCTGGAGAGTAGCACTCGAACAGGGCAATTGTGTCATCTTTACATCATTTGTAGGTAGGGAGTGTGGCAAGAAGACTAGTATGAGACACGGGGAGTGCTCTGTTTAAGGGATTTCAGTGTAACTTCAGGAAGGATTTCAGACTGAAGTAACATTGATAGCATGGTTGGTAGCTGTGGGAGAGATGCTTGTCTTTCTGAAGTTAGTCTTACTAGCTACAGTTTTAGCTTATTATCTTTTGGAATTTTTAATCCACCTTTACTAGAAAGAGGGGGAAAAAAAAAGAAAAAAAAAAAAAAGAGATATCTTGCATACAGGCTGCTGCAAAACAAAGAGCACTTGTACTACACTCTGACAGCCAAGCACCCATGCGTTTCCCTCATGGACAGTATATTACTTCATACCTATAAATAATGCAACAGAGCTGTCTGGAAAGAACTAGCCCATGGTTATTCTGTTATTTGGTGCACACAGAGCTGAGACTTGGGCTCATTAACCTAGGCAACCCAAGAAGGTTATGCAAAATGTTGGCACAGCCCAGCCACTGCCATGACGTGGCCAAAGGAGAGGTGGCAGGAGGATTTGGGCAGGTTATGTGTCCTGCCGCTGAGAGCTTGGACTGATAACAGTGAGCACTGGAGCAGAGCAAGGCTGAAGTGTGGGTCAAAGGGGCAGGACATCTAATTTATGATGCATGAACTGTTATTGCCAAAGTGCCATGTTGTTCAGCTTGTCTGTTTTTCCCTGCAGGAAGCATGCCCATCACAGCAGCACCACGCAGGCTGCTGAGCAGCCCTGGGGCAGTTCAGGGAGATGTCCACTCTGCTTCAAAGCTATTTTATCGCTCCACACATGTCATGCATAACATCAAATCAAACAGCTCCTCACCCTAAGTGACTGCTCCCAGGGGCTCCTTTCCTTCCAGCCTCCTCTCTCCTGCAGTTTCCTTCTCATTTCCTTGCATAAAGCCTCCAGAACCCTCCCTGCCTGGTGCTCTGTAGCCCCACAAAAATCACTGCAATGCCACACAGAGCACACGAGCCTGCCTGGGGACCAGAAACAGCATAATCGCATCGGTGCAGACCTGCACCCAAATTAGCTAGCTGTAATGAGCTGCACGGTTAATTGGCACCACACAGCACTTATGTGCTTGTCCTGCTTTGGGGATTTGAGCTCAGCGCAGAGCCAGACACACCAATTTGTCCAGAGCTCCCTCCTGCTGCTCACCACAAAGTGGTGCCACACCAGCAGGCAGGGTTGCACCCAACAGACACTTCTGTAGGAAACATGGTGTTTCCCTTCCACCATCAGGAACAGTCTGGGACAGACACACTGTCTGGTCTAACTCATTCAGGTAAATGTCTTTTCTCCTCCCCTTGACCCTCAAGCTAGAAGCACAAGGGGGGTCTATGCACCCATATAACCTTAGTACCAGGCTCCAAGGACCCCACATGCTAAACCTGTGCCTACCCAGCTTATACTCAGCTATGTGAGCAGCACCATTTCAAGGTTTCACCAAGGTCTAGGTGAGCTGTAGTAACCTTTAGAGAAGCCAATAGACATCTGAGCAACTTCCCGGAGTGATCCAAAGAAGAACCTGCCAGATGTTCTCCTTCCCTTCTCCTTCCTCACTACCTTCATAATTTCTCTGCACTCTCATCTTTTACCATGCTCTCCTACAAGCCACTGGGTCCAATTTGCCATCTGCAAAGGCACCAACTTTTTGCTGCTACTGAAGAGGTCTCAGACACAAGGTCAATTAGCTCGGCACAGGATCGGGAACAGCAGCTCTTGGCAAGGTCAAGTCTCAAAGAAGCCCACAAAAAGTAAAGAAACTCCCCAGAGATGCACACAAAGGAGTGGCCTCGGAGGCTCAGATGCTGCCAGTTACTAGATGCCCACCCATACCAGTACATTCAATGTTTGCTCAGCTGGGACACAGGGAGTGTGGATGCAGGCAGAAACAGGCCCATGACAGAGGAGTCTGGCACAATGCAAGGGTTGTGCGAGAAGAGAGATAAACAGGTGAGGTGGGAATCTGGCACAGGAGAGAGGAATTAGCAATACAGATGGAAGCATTTGTGAAATGTTGCCTCCCAGGTGCTGGCACACACCAGCAGAGATCACAGCAGAACTCATCAGATGTCCTGACAAAAAGCTTTGTCAAGAAATGCCAACTAGCAAGAGCTGGGATTTTTTTGGACAACACGTTACCAATTCTGAGAGAGGAGGCTAGGAGCTCTGGTCAGAATGGGAGAATCCTCCTTTCTTCCCCCACGCCTCATCTGGCTGGGACAGAGGGGAGAGTATTAGCTCTCCCTCTCCTTATCAATGAGCTGCAGCTGAGTGAGCTCTTTGGTATCACGGACCTGCAGCAAAAAAGACAGAGCACCAGTAACTTAAACCTGTCCACTCACAGATTGTTGTAAAAAGGAAAACAAGACACCCATCCTCAGCAAAAGTCACAGAAGCCTTCCCCATCTTGGCACCCCCTAGGCATGGGGGAAGCTGAGTCAGCAGAGGTACAGCATCTCCGCAGGTTTGCTGTCAGACCACATGCATGAACAGCATGCCAGCTTTAAATCCCAGTTCTCAGGCACCCCTGACAAAACCAACATCACCTACATTTTGATCTGCTTTATCACAGCCTGAGCCATGACAGCAGAAGATGGAGGGCTGCACTTTTACATGAGATGCATAGAAAGAGCAGCCACAGGATCAATTTTATCTTACCCTAGGGAAGAAGGGAATGAGAAAATAGCGATGAGCAGAAATTAAAAATGCAGAAAATCCAAGGCAGAAGGGTGACTCAAAAGACAAAGGTCTGAAGTGCTTTAGTATTCAGAAGGCTGCACATATCACCGTGTAATCACCTGGAAACACGTGGGGACTGTGCAAGGGAGTGTGGGGGGTGGGGGAGATTTCTTCTTTGTGCAAAACTGCGACCCTGAGAGGAAGCAGAGCCTCCTAGTAGAGGGACAAAGAATAAAAGATTTCCCAGCACAGGGACTTGCTGAAGAGCCAGGCTGGAGCTGGCAACAGACACCTCCCTCCCACCCCGCTGGCTGCTGCTGCTGCTAAACAAGAGAAGGGGCAGGTCTGCCACCCGGGTGGGACACTGGATGCTCTTCGGTCTGAGCAAACATGAAGACCCGTCCTTCACTCAGACTCTGCTTCTGAGGATTCAGAAGGAGTGGAGACCATTTCATCCCATTTCTTTCCACTCAAGGTGCCCTCCAACAACCTCAGGCTGCCTCCCTGCTCCTCCATCACGAAGTAGCCCAGGAGTACACACACAGAGAGTAGGTATAAAGCAAACCAGCTTCTCTAAGGACATCCCAGCTTGTGGAAAAGCAGCTGCCACATAGGTATGGCAGGCCCCTCTCCCTTGCTTGCACATGGGAAGAAAGCAGTGCAATGGTTCTTTTTGCAGTCTGTGGTTTCCCATCCACCAGCCATCACAGCAAGGGCAACCATCCAGTCAGAACAGATGCGTGCAAAAGATGGGCAGTCTCAGGAGGGGTGGGGAAGGAAAGCAAAGCAAAGCAATTCCTTTTACAGGAAAGAATTGAATACTTTGAGACAGCTCATAAAGATCCAAAGGGTTCAGCCACTACAGTTTCAAACTTAAACAAAGGGAAGGGGAGTAGCAGTAGGATAAAGAGTGAAAAACAGATTTGGGACTTAATATTCTCTGGAGCACAAGAAACGTGGAGGGGAACACAGATGTCCTTTAAACATTCCTTACATTGTAACTGCTACATCCATACCTGCACCCCTGCAGCAGGGACAAAGTAGGAGATCAGGTTTTATATTGTTACTGTCTGTACCCCACAAGTAGTTCAAGCATCAATCCCAGCTTTAATTTATTAAAAGGCTTTCCTGCTCCCCTTTGCCCAACTGCCTCTAAGTACAAACACCAAACACTGCAAAACCTTTCATTAGGAATAACAAAACTTCCACCTTTCACACGCTCATGGTCCTCTTTTGTGACTCCTGCAGCCTCTCAGCCCTCCTGGAGCTACAAGGTTTCCTCAGCTTCTCAAACCACCACCCCCCAGCCTGGGTTTGCCCCGCTAAAACTGGTGCTACTCCTCCATGGTTCAACCCCCTAATTACAGCTGCAGCCCACGTCTCACCACAGCTGACAGGCATTAGCCACTCACGCTCACTGAGCTTAACACAGCCAATTTGCATTAACAGCCCTTGTGGGGATTTATTTTCCAGACTCATGCGTGCAAAATTTACAGACAATGTTTCTAAGAAGAATCGTAAAGACACAGAAACACTCAAATTCATGACAAGATTTGTAACTGCAGAAAGCAAAGAGCTGCGAAGCAGGCAGCCTGGAGCAGCAAGAGCCTGGGCACAACCAGTCCTAGTAGGAAAAAAAAGAGTTCTGTATAGTAGAAAAATTATTATTATTATTATTATTATTCCTATTCATTGTTGCTTTTCTTTCTAACACCACCACCCCCCCACCCCCGATAATGGCAGGGGTTATGTATTAGGAGCTGCAGATAGCGAATAATGTTCTCTGGCATATTTAACAGCTCATTTATCCCTTCTGTAAGGACCTGGGGTCAACAGTCCAGACTTGGTATTTTTAAACGAATTTTTAAAAGCACCATTCCCATCTCAAGTATTCTGCAGTCAGTATAATCCACCCTATGTCCTAAAACATAGATTTCTTTTTATGCAGTGAGTTAAGGTCCAGAAAATCAATGAAGTAAAATAAATACGCCAGACTATGCTCTTTCCCTCCTGTGTGAATTTTTTTTCAAGGATTTAGAATTGTATTCACCCGAAAGCGATAAAAAAGCTCAGGGATGAAATAGCTTCAGCATTAGCTGTGGCGTTGCCTCTTGCTGAAAGCTCTTGGTGTAGCAGGTTAATACGATGACGGTGGTTAATATGATGCCAGTTTTCCAGAAAGGTTTCAGTGACAAGCTGAGGGACTACAGAGCAGTGACCATGATGAATTAAGAGAAAGCAGAATAAAGAAGAGAATGAAGATGCAGAAGGATAAGGATACTGGGGAAAAGGTATCATAGGTTTTCAAAAGAGCAGCTCTGCCTCAGGAGCAGATGGGAGCTCTCTGAAGGAGCCCATGACGGGGTAGAAAAGGGAAAATACAATTACTGCAGTTTGCTTGGGTTATCAGAAAGCATTGAGCAACATCCTTTGACTAATCCTCCATGAGAAAAGAGCAAAGGTCATCATATGAATAAATAATTTGTTGAAAGATAAGAAACAACGTGTGGAAGTGAATGGTCAATTTTCAGAGCGGGCAGCGTTGCCTGCAGTGTCCAGTCATCCAATGCCTTCACAAATGAGCTGGAAAAAAAGAGCAAAGAGGAAATACCAGCGTTTGCTGATGATGCAAAGAGATTCTGGGGAGTAAAGAGGAAGTCCAGTCAACAAATTAAAGTTGTTTTCTTCTTGATCCTAGTAGTATCTTAGTCTCACAGCTAGGTCTGCATGCCTAACAGGGCTCCAGCAGCAAATGCTCCTCCACACTCACAGACCATGATAGCCCCTTGCAATGTAATTAATTTGAGGCAATTAAAGCAGTCAAGCGAGTGCCTGCCCGGCGTGCCCTGGCACGGCTGCGGTGCTGCGGAGGTACAGCCATGGCTAGAGCCAGCTGCAAGGGGCAGCTCATGAGAAGATCGAGCAGTGGAAGGTACATGAGTACATGCTTGATACTGCTGGCAAGAGCTGCCACCGTGCGCGGGGAGTGAAGGCAGAAAGCTGCCCCTCTCTTCTGGTCAAGTGAAATTGCCGTCAGCTCCCATTGCTTTCGGCGCACAGCTGAGAAATGAGGAGGAGCTCTTGCTGTGCTGCGAGGAGGAGGCACGGCCAGATGTTGCATTGGCACAGAGCCCTGGCTCAACACTTCTGTAATGTCCCAAGGGGACTGGGGCTCAGACAGGGTCAGCACAGGTCACCAAGAGCCTCTTTGCGAAGGGTTGTGGGGTACCTAATTGCAAGAGTCAGGCACTGCTAATGCAGGCTGGCTAAAGGAGCTTGAAGTCACTAAGACCCTTGAATGTTTTGCTTGCACTTAACACCTGAGGTGTTTAAAGGCTCACAACAACGACGGGTTGTGCTACAACGACTCACCCCATGCAGCAGGTGCCCAGTATCTCTCATTTGTGTTACACACAGATGACTTGCAAAACGGTGACTGCTTAAAAGCATCCCACCAGCCTTTACAGGGCTCATAAGCCCGTCTGTATTCCTGACTTCCAGTGTCCTAGCCTGGAGAATCACTTTATTCAAAACAGTTTGCTAAAGACATGCAAACAGTGCTGGCAGCCCAGGAAGAGCTAGGGTGTGGGTTAATGAGAAATCATGGGCATCTGGGTAGTGGGGATGGGAAAGGTGCTGATCCGCACCCCTCTGCTCGGTGCCCAGGCGGGCACCACGGCTCAGCCTGCAACACACGTGGCCCAGAAGGTGTGTGGGAATCTCGTCTGCAGCTTGGAGCATGTGCCTGGGAGGCAATCTTCTCTCCTCATTCACACATGGGGCAGCCTTCATAGCGAAAGGAGTGGCTTTGAGCACAGCTAGGATGTGTAAGCATGTGAAATGAAGCACTTTGTTTCCCAGCAGGTCCCTTCATTTGTACAGCCCTGGGATGCTACAGAGAGAGGCAGGATCCAAAACGGGAAGATGAAAAAGGAGGCAGCACAGGTGCAGCTGTAACAGCCACCCCCAGCAATGACAGCTCAATCATGTGGCCAAAAGCTATGTCCCAAATCACACTGATGGGAATCGAGAGGTGACATGCTCAGGTCTGGAGACACAGAAGAGCAGCACTTCAGCCTGCTACTGGCAGCTACACTGAGTAGGGGATTTATTTTTCAGGTTTGGTTGTAGGTTTTTGGGTTTTTTTTTTTTGTTTCACTGCTGCAGGTGTTTGTATATTTTGGCATTTACAGTTTGGAAAGCAAGAGATGCACAAGGGATTCTGCTCCCTTTGACTTTCCAGTAAACCAGCTGTGGCTTTGACACCACTTCCAACACCCAAAAAACTCCCACTCTTCAGCCACATGTGGCATCAAAAGGCCATGGCACACTTCAAAGGCAGTTCTCAGCCCACTGGGAACAGTCTGCTTCAAAAATACAGATTTTACAAAACCTCCAAATGTGTAGCAATGGTACAATAAAATGTTCTGAAGCCACTAGGGCATTTTATGCTGCAGCTTCACAGCAAATTTTATGCGGTGGCTTTGTGATGATTTTTTTTGTGGCTGCTGCCACAAGCTTTTCTGTGATACAGCACAGCTGGGCTCAGCTACTGCTGGGAAATCAGCAGAGATGAAACAAAATATTTGCAATGAGACTGATCTGGGAAAGATGCTGTGTCCATAGCAGAGTTTAGGTGAAGTGAGAGTAAGTAAGTACTAAGTACTCCAGGAATAAGAGGCAGATCATCAGAGGTGCTCAGCGTGGCCAGGTGCAGGCAGGGAGGCAGGAGTGGGGAACAGCACAGCTGGGGCAGGACAAGCATTTCCCTTGGTGTGGCCAGCAGCCTCAGCCACCACAGTGATGCAAACACATGATAAACTGAGTTACACGGGGCCAGTCCATCTGACGGGGCAGAAGGGCATTGCTTGGGCTGCAAATGGGCAGTGTGCCTCCCCATCACAGGCTTCCCTGCACCCCCCCTCAGGCCACCCCCTCTCGCTCAGGGTCAGTGCTGGGGGGCAGCCTGCAGGAACCCCAACCCCATCCCCAGTCCTCCCCTTGGCTGCCTGCAGCCCCTTCCTGCCGAGTGGTGCCGCACTCAGCTACCAGAAAGCCTTCATTAAGCAAATTGTTAATTTGGACCAAATCAAGCCAGGGAAAAGTTCTTTGAAACAATAAAACGTGCTCTCCAACTGCAAAGCCAGGTCACCTTCCTGCTCAAAGGCAGCCTTCCTGCTGCTCTCGACTGGGGAATTAAGCCATTTTTCTACATTGGAGCTGTTTCCAGGAGAATTTCCCTCTGATGTGAGATGCTGATGGCTGCAGCCTCCTCAGGCAGGGTCTCTAAAACACAGGAGCAAGCGGCGGTGGGGAGGGACAGCGGGAAGGGGAGCACAGAAGGGAAGAAACCAATACCCGAGAGGAACGGGTCCCTGCTCAGGGTGAAGTGTCACCGCTCACATCCCCTCCAGCCAGTTCCTAAATCAAAAAGCCACTAGAGAACAAACACCACATGGGCATCTCCCCTCTGCTCTGTGGGGCCATCGCTGCCGCCCATCACTGTCCTGGTGATGCAGGGGTCCCTGCAGAGAGGGGCTGTCTCACTGGCCCCGGTGACACATCTGCTACCTGCTCCTCATCGCAGCAAGCAACCCATGGGGGGCAAAACGCTTTATTTAAAAACCAGCACACACTTTTGAGTCTTTTAGCTAACACCTGTCATTTCTGGCAGTGCTTTTAGCTCCAGGTCTTCCCCTTTCAAGCACCTGCACGCAGCCATTCCCACCCGCCTCAGCAGGGACATCGCAGCAGCGCATGGGGCACGGCAGGTAAATGCACAAAGCTCGTCGTGCTCAAGGACAGATGCTCCACTGCTGGATTTTGAGGAAAAGCAAGGGTTTATCTCACTCGAACGACCCAGTCAGTAGGCGACCCAGCCTGCCCTGCAGCCCTCTCTAACTGCAGGTTGGTACCAGTGCCACCACTGCCCCCATCACCGGATGGCTCTCCAGGGAAGTGAGTCAATGAATCCTAGAATATCTCAGGTTGGGAGAGGCCCCTGTAAAGGCCCTTGTCCAGCTGTCCTGCTCAAGGCAGGGTGAACTGGATGGCATCTCTCAAGGGCTCTGCCCACTTTGGCATCATCCACAGAAGGGTCTGAAAAGCCACTTTGTCAGCTTGTACTGGGAGACAATAAAGACATGCAACACAGCTGGCCCAACTGCTTGAACTGGAAGATGCCACTAGTCTGTGGCCACCAGGACGACTTGACCACTGGTGACATTTGGTCTTGAGCCCCTGTGGTGTATGATGCACCGACTCTGGGAGCAGATCGAAGGCACGAAGACACTCGAAGACACCTCGAAGACACTTTATTAAAATCAAGCAAGCCTTTTATACCTTTGCAGGGGGCTGACGTGTCAGCCTGTAACTGTGCTCAGCAAGTTTCCACTCTGGGCTCTTCTTTTATTACAGACACAGCAGCTCAGCAACTCCCTTTATCTACAAGGCCACAAGCTCTGCAGACCACTCCCTATCTTCAAGGTTCTCCTCTTGCTCCCATGGCTTCCTTCCAACAGGCATAACTGTGTCTCTCTCCCAAGGTCGGTTTTCACTCCCTGACGCCGTTGAGCTAGCTCGAGACATAGCCACAAGCCCCCAGCCAACTTCCCACCCACAGTGTCCTCCATTTCTTCACTCCAGAAGTCACCCATCTGCCTATACAGAAAGTGCAGGAGAAAAATTCAAAGCCCTTGCAAAGGTGCAGGTACAAACCATCCCCTTCTTTCCTCAATACGTATGGGTGCAGCAACCCCTTTGATGTCCCACAATTACCTGGAACTGGCTGCAGCAGTACTTCCACCGTCATTTCCCCAGACACTACAGTGAGGATGAGCAGCCTGTATTTCTCCCAATTGTCCTTCTTGCTTTTCCTGAACAAAGGCTGGATGTCTGCCTTTTGCCGGGACCCCAGAACCTCCCTGATTGCTCGGACACATTTGAGGGCACCATCCAGAAAGGGTGCCGTGATCAGACAGAGGCACTTGCAATGAGCCGGCCCAAGGCGGGTGAGACGAATCTCCCTGGGACAGTGGCCTTTGTTCCTGCAGTCACACACAGGAACGGCTGTGCCCTGGGAGGTGTCCCCACCTCAGCTGGCCTCATGCACTGCTGCCGTGGTTGAACCCCAGCCTCACGCGCACAGGGGTGCTCAGAGGCACGAGCCCGTCCCTGGCACGTGCGGAGGCAGAGCACTGCAGCAGGCACAGTGACTGCCTGGCCTCCTGCTGCCCCTGCCAGAGGCTGGCAGCACCTCAGCCCGGGGGTGTCGCGCCCTGCTCGGCACCTCTCGGAGATGGCCCTCGTCATGACCAACGGGCACGGGGACCGCGGTTCAAGGAAGCACGTTGCAGCGCTGCATTCAGGTGGTCTCCACCAATCCAGAACAGTTGATGGAGGCCAGCACCGTCAGAGAGTGCGCGTTGCCTGCCCCTGCCTGCGCTCACAGGACTGCCACGCAGCACGGCGGTGCCCAAGCTGCCAGAGCACTCAGGCCTTACACCAAGGCAAGGGGTCAGAAGGAGAGTGTGGAAGTGGAAGGAGGACAGCAATGGAGAGCCAAGGGGTGGTGTTCCCTGGCAGTGCTGCCATGCCAGGAACTTTTTCCCCTCCGTCTGTGGACACAGGAACTGTCCCTGCAGATCCAGAAAGGCCTTGGAAGGAAGAATCCAAGGATAAAGTTGCTCAGTGGCCCTTTGGCTTTGTTAAACAAAGAGAGAGCAGGGCACCTTCAGAAAGGAAAATCACAGAGGGAATTAGAATGGGGATGACATCTTTATCAGAAATGAAATACCACAAGCAACTACAACAAATTCAGAAGGCAGTCTGGGTCTTTGATGAATTACATTATAAATTCTATTCATAAATTTATTCCTTCAGAAAAACATCCATCTATCAGTTTGCACATTGCACCCTTGAGCTCCTGGTTCCTCATGCTGTAGATGAGGGGGTTCACTGCTGGAGGCACTTCCGAGTACAGAACTGCCACCACTAGGTCCAGAGATGGGGAGGAGATGGAGGGGGACTTCAGGTAGGCAAATGTGCCAGTGCTGAGAAAGAGGGAGACCACGGCCAGGTGAGGGAGGCACGTGGAAAAGGCTTTGTGCCGTCCCTGCTCAGAGGGGATCCTCAGCACAGCCCTGAAGACCTGCACATAGGACAGAAAAATGAAAATAAAACACCCAAAGAATAAAAAGGCACTAGCCCCAATAAGCCCCACTTCCCTGAGGTAGGTGTGTGAGCAGGAGAGCTTGAGGATCTGTGGGATTTCACAGAAGACCTGTCCCAGGGCATTGCCGTGGCAGAGCGGCAGTGACAGTGTATTGGCCGTGTGCAGCGCAGCACAGAGAAACCCACTGGCCCAGGCAGCTGCTGCCATGTGGACACAAGCTCTGCTGCCCAGCAGGGTCCCGTAGTGCAGGGGCTGGCAGATGGCCACGTAGCGGTCATAGGCCATGACGGTGAGGAGAAAATACTCTGCTGAAAGGAAAAAGAGAATCAGGAAGAGCTGTGCAGCACATCCTGAGTAGGAGATGTCCCTGGTGTCCCAGAGGGAGTTGGCCATGGCTTTGGGAAGAGTGGTGGAGATGGAGCCCAGGTCGAGGAGGGAGAGGTTGAGGAGGAAGAAGTACATGGGGGTGTGCAGGTGGTGGTTGCACACTACGGTGGTGATGATGAGGCCGTTGGCCATGAGGGCAGCCAGGTAGATGCCCAGGGAGAGCCAGAAGTGCAAGAGCTGCAGCTCCCGCGTGTCTGCCAATGCCAGGAGGAGGAACTGGGTGATGGAGCTGCTGTTGGACATCTGCTGCCTCTGGGCATGGGAACCTGCTCAAGGAGGAAAGATAGCAAGAAGTCAGAGGATACTTCCCTGACTGAAATGAAAGCCGTTTCTCCTAGACCCGCCCCTGGTGCCCCATGTCCCCCCTCTGCCGTTCCTAGGAGAGCTCCCTGCAGAGCCGTGGCTGGAGCTGTGCTGAGTGCTGGCCGAGTGTGCTGTGAGGAGCAGGGGCTGTGCCCGCTGGCTGCCCAGCAGTGAGCCCTGCTCTGCAGCAGGGGCTTCATGGGAAGCCTGGGGGCAGGGGCCAGTCCTGGCCTTGCACTGGCTCAGCCCAAACTGCTCCCAGCGCAGAAGGGCCTGTCAGCATCGGCTCTGCCCGTGCTGAGCAACGGCCATGGCCAGAGTCAGGTCGGGAGGGCTTTGTGCTGTGCTCAGGGAGAGCAGAGTGAGTGCTGAGAGGCAAGGGCACTGTCTGTGCCTGAGGGCAGAGGCAGGCACTCTGCTCTCTCCATCCCTCTCCTTCCCAGCTGCCCGGCAATTGCTCCTTTCTAGATGGAGAGTGATCACACTGCCATGTTACCCTGACCAGCAGCCAGGCACTGCTGAGAGCAGAGGGATCCACTGCAGAGAACAAAATGCCTCATCCATTCCTGAAGGCTCAGCACCACACTGCTATCCAAGGACACCCAGGGCTCACTGTGTGCCGTGGCAGGCACATACAGCTTGGGTGGACACCCGAGGTAGGTAGTCAAGGGTCCTGCCCATGGCAAGTTCTTGCAGCAGACTCAGCTCCTTCCCCTGCCTCACAGACTGCATTGCCAACAGCATCATCGGTTAAGGGAGAGCTGGGACACCTCCTTGCTGTGGACATGTCTGCACAGGAGGACCCACAAGATCTGCGCCTGAGCCGGCAGCTGAAACCCCGATTGCCAGAGAGCCTGTCTGCAATGCCAATAGCATCTGAGCAAGGCCAGGAGAGAGACAAAGGGACACTGGGGAACTCCTTCCCCTTCCCCAGCCCGGCACACCACCTCCCACACAGCAGCAGTGCAGGACAGTCACCCACCCTCAGGCTGTGCTCAGCGAGAAATGGCACCGTGGCAGCAGGAGAGATGCACTTCATCCCTCCTGCTGCTCTGCTGGACCAGGAGCTGTTGAAACACATGAAACCCACGGTCTAAAGGCTGTGCTGGGTGGGAGAGGAGAGCAGAGGTGTGTTGCTCAGGGAAGGCACCTGCACGGCAGACCATGGCCAGGAGGTGCCCCTATCTGCCCTGCATCAGGGCTCCCCTCAGCATCTCCCCCCCTCCCTGCCCAGGGCTCTGCTGCCTGCAGCTGTCCCTGCCAGCAGCTCTTTCTCTGGCCCCAGGGCTCTTCCCTGCCAGCGCTCACAGAGCCCAGCTCAGCCCCTCTGTGCCCAGCTCTGCCCTGCAGCCGCTCTCTGTCTGCACAGCTGGAAGAACAGCTCCCCCAAAGCCAGAGGGAAAAGGAGAGCTGATGCTGGTTTCCCCTGCAGCGTGCTGGGGAGGGAAGGCCCTTGCTCAGCTTCCTCATCAACCTCCCTGTGATGCTTTCAGCATCTCAGCCCCTGCTCTGACCTACACAGTTCAGATTCCATTCCTACCAAGATGAGCAAGATAAAAGTGGCAGCAGAGACTCAGGCAAGAAGAGACTCCAGCAGAAAACCCCTGCCATGAATGTGCTCACGAGAAGTCGCCTTGGAAATGAGGTGGGCATGAGCAGAACCTGCGAGCAGCCCTGACCAGTGCAGCACCCACTCAACAGCACGAGAACATTACCCTGACAGGGTTCGCTCCTCGCACCCACACACTCTGCCCGCAGCCGCACGGGAGCCCCCCGGCAGGCTGAGAGCTGCCCCTGGCAGGCGGCAGAGCCCCTGCCCCAGCACACAGCCCCCTGGGCTGCAGGGACCCTGCTGGCAAGGACAGCCCTGGGCACCCCTGCCTGCACAGCCACCTTCACAGCCCTGCAGCCGGCCCTGGCACAAGGCAGCCCACATGCCCTGGCCCTCCCACGCTGCAGCAGGGAAGCCCTGCTCTGCAGCACACTGGCCTCCTCCACAGCACAAGGCTCCCACACGGTCCCACAGGCTGGGGGGGCCCCAGCTGCTGCAGACCCGGCTAGGAACTGCAGAGGCATTGTCCTGCAGCCACACACTTACCGGCTCCAGGGCTCTGCAGATTTCTCCAGCAGGGAGCTCTCAGCAGCCTCCCACCAAGGGCTGCTTTTGAGCTCTCCCTGCCTCCCTCCTCTGCCCCTCTGGGCTCCCTCCAGCTGTCCCTGGGGCTGCAGGGGAACCTGCTGGGCAGCAGGATGAGGCAATCCCTCATGGGCCCTGCCTCACCTGGGGGGACACACTTATTTCCAGCAGTGGCAATTCTCTTACTAGAAAAAAAAGCTTTCAGCATGAGAGTCACCTTTTGTTAACCCTTCAGTAGCCAGCACAGAGGGAAGTTCAGAGGAAAGCAGCTCAGATCTCCAGTGTGGGGTTTTGCTGTGTGATGTCTTCAGTTACCCTAACACAATGTAGGCATGTAGCTCTGGGTTTGTAGTCTCAGGGCTAAAGACTCAGCTCTCCTTTGCCCAGGCCATGTCTCTGCTCTGAAGCAAAGCCTTTGCACCCACGGGCACGGGGACACTTGGTACCAGGGTGCCTTATGGCCAGGCAGAGCTGGGCTGGTGCCACAGCTGGGGGGCTTCAGCCCAGATGTGCAGCAGTGCCCTCAGCCAGGGGCCCACGCAGAGGCAGCTGGAGCCCGTCCTGTTGCAGACAGAGCTGTGACCCTGAGGGAACCAAGTGCCAAGGCAGCTGGCAGAGCTCAGCACAGCTGCTCGGCAAGGACAGCAGCCTCCAACAGGTCCAACACTGACAATGGAGTTCATGCTTGTGGGGCAATTCCAGGGCACCCGAAGGAGCGTTCCCTCCTTCGGCACAGGCCACAGCCTGCCAGTGTGTGACCTGGGGCCTGCACTCTGCTGCTCTCCTGCCTCACTCCCCTGGGAGATGAGACTCCAACATTTCTTTGCTCCTAGAACCAAGGTGGACACGAATCATGCAGGGTTTCAGATCCAGGGGAGCATCACAGCTGCTGGCCCATCTGGCAGCTGTGCTAGAATGCCGATGCAAAGAACCTGCAGACACCTAAAGGAGCATTGTCACTGTGCTGCCCTGTGGCTGTCAGCGCGTGGTTACTTGACCACTGGCTTGCAGGATCCCACCAAGCCTCTGTCTCGCTGCTCCCCTCCTTCTTCACTCACCTTGATGTCTATAGGGTTGTTCTCTCACATCATTCTCACTCCTCTCCCGTTGTGTTTTGTCCTTTCTGCCATAGGGTATCACGGAGGTGCCACTGCGATTGCTTATTGGCTCAGGTTTGGGCAGGGGCTGGTCCATTTTCGAGTCAAATGAAAGTGGCTGTTATGGCCATGGAGTCAGCTCTTGATCTCTTCTCACCACTGCCAGCCCTACAAACACCTCCAAACCACTCCCAAACCCTTGCCATGTAAACCCACAGGATCTCTAAATTCCCCAAGAAGATGTCAGGTTACTGATCCTAAGGCTTCCTCACGCTGCTTAAATAAGACTTTTTTGCTTCCTCTCCCTGATTTAGGTTATTTCAGAGCAGTTACCCTGAACCACACCTGTGTCACCTGGGCCAAGCTCAGACATGTAACAACAAAAATAATAATGGGTACCAAGAGTCCAAGGTCACACGCAAGCAAAATGTTTTGCTGCAGAGCATGCTGGGGTGGTGGGCAGAGGTCACTGTGAAGGTGAAATGAGATGTCCCTAAGGAGAGCAATCCATGCTGTCCTTGGGACCAGAGACACGCAATGCTGGACTGTGCAGTGCTGCAGGAGAAGGCATTGCTGCCAGTGATACCTCTGCCGCCCGAGAGGACACGTGGTTCCGGTGACCCTTATATCCAGAAAGGACAAGGTGCTTTTGATTGTGTCCTTGACAATGGACATCCCGTGATGCAGGGACACTTTGAAAATCAATGGTCTGTTTCTCTATTGCCTCACCACAGTGATGACTTTCAACAGTGCTGGCTAACTGGGGAGGCCCAAGAAGGCTGAATGTTAGTCACGTGCTGCCCACCTACAAGAAGGGCAGGAGGGAGGATCGGGATAACTACAGGCCTGTCAACCTGATCTTAGTGCCAGAGAAGGTTGAGGAGCAGATTGTCCTGAGCACCATCACAAGGAGCCGCAGGAAAACCAGGGGGTCAGGGCCAGCCAGCATGGGTTTATGAAAGGCAGGTCCTGCCTGATGAATCTGATCTGCTGCTGGGACAAGGTGACCTGCCCAGTGGATGAAGGAAAGGCTGTGGATGCTGTCTACCTGGACCTTTAGGAAAGCCTTTTGGCTGCATCTCCCACTGCATTCTCCTGGAGAACCTGGCTGCTCATGGCTTCGGTGGGTGTTCTCCACACTGGGTTAAAGCTGGCTGGACAGCCAAGCCCCAAGAAGGGGAGTAAATGGAGTGACATCCAGGTGACAACGGCCCATAAGGAGTGGTGTTCCCCAGGGCTGAGTGCTGGGGCCAGTCCTGTTTCAGAACTTCATCAATGATCTGGATTGAGTGCACCCTCAGTGAGTTTGCATACAACACCAAATTGGGTGGCAGTGTTTACCTCCATGAGGGCAGTAAAGCCCTGCAGAGGGATCTGCACAGATTAGAGTGTTCAGCTGAGTCCAGCTGTTAGAAGTTCAACCAGGAGAAGTGCCAGTTCTTACGTGGGTCCCAACAGCCCCACACAACGCTACAGGCTTGGGCCGGAGTGGCTGGAAGGCAGCCTGGTGGGGAAGTACCCTGAGGGTGCCGGTTGACAGATGGTTGAGCATGAGCCAGCAGTGTGCCCGGGTGGCCACGAAGGCCAATAGCATCGTGTCTGGTATCAGAAACAGTGTGGCCAGCAGGACCAGGGCAGTGATGGACCCCCTGTACTCGGCACTGCTGAAGCCACACCTTGAACACTGTGTTTCCATTTGGGGCCCCTCACTTCAACAGTAATGTTGAGGTGTTTTAGTATGTCCAGGGAAGGGCAACAGAGGTGGTGAAGGGTCTGGAGCCCTGGTCAGTTGAAGAGCACCTGAGGGGACTTGGGCTGTATAGTGTGGAGAAGAGGAACCAAAGGGGGGATCTTTCCGCTCTCTAGAACTGCCTGAAAGGTTGTTGTAGACTTAAAAGTTTGGGTTGTAGACCTGAAAGGTGGGGTAGGTCTTTTCTCCCAGATAAGAAGTGACAGGACAAGAGGAAACGGTCTGAGGGTACACCAGGAGAGGTTTAGATTGGATAAGAGGAAAAACATCTTCACTGCAAGGATGGTCAGGCATTAGAACAGGCTGCCCAGGGAGCTGGTGGAATCAGCAGCCCTGGAGGTGTTTCAAAAGTACATAGATGCAGTGCTTCGGGACATGATTTAGTGATGGGATTGGCCGTCCTGTGGTAACGGTTGGATTTGATTATCTTTAAGGTCTTTTCCAACCTAAATGATTCTCTGTTCCTATGCTTTTAAGATAGGTGTTGTGCAGGTGTTGTGAAGGACATATGCAAGGCCAAGAGAGACAAAGAAACTGCATTCGCAGAGAGGTAAGAGACTTGGACAGAAAGGTGAGAGAAAGCAGGATGCCTGCACAAGGGGGGAGCAGCGTGTGGGCGCCGCTCCGGGACCAATCAAATGGAGTGTGATGCCGCATGGACAACAGCTAAGTGACATGAAAGACGCCAGGAAAGACTGATGTAAGCAAGCGATGAAACAAGGTGTTGTTTACATTGAATTATTTGTCCCTGACAGAAGGAAGAGAAGGGCCCCCGTTGTTATACACCATCAGGCTATTCAGGGAAGTCAAACACAGGCCATGCCTGGGTTACAGGTTCATTCTAAGAGCATGACTACAGGCAACTGGGAAGGACCCAGTCCAGTGTTGTTCATCGGTAGAGGATATTTTTGTGTTTCCACAGATAAAGGACCTCTGTGGGTCCCTAGCAGATTTGTCCGCCCTGCATGTTTAGCTCCAGGGGAACGGAGAAAATATAGGTGACAGCTTTATCTCCAGCCAGTCTTTAACAAACTCTGTGCAGAACTTGGGCCAGTCCCATCCACCAGAGAAGACGTGCTGTTGACAGCAGGGAGAAGACAATCATTTGGGTCACGAGCTTGTAATGCCGTGTTGAAAAAAATTTGTAATACGAAGAATGCTGTTTGTGGAAACTATAGGGAACGAGCAGCAATAATGTTAAGTTGTGGTAACTGTAGACAGAACTTTGTTCTAGGTTGTAGCCGCTTGCGAAATGATTATGCTTTGTACTTAGATTGTCAAAAGAGCTTTGCTAACATTACTTTTGAAAATACTTGCAGGGAATGTTTGAACCTCAAGCCAAATCAACATTTTCCAGCAATATGGATGCCAGAAAGTATTGACAGCAGAACAGAAGCTATCTCTTGGTGGGCCTTGACAAAAACCTAACTGTTGTTTTAGCTACAAAGAAAACACAAGCTCTTGGCTTGTGGTGCTTCTTTTGTCAGTTGGGAACAAGATTGCGAGATAATGGAATTGTTTGATCTGATTGTAGGGCTGATAGGAGTCATCAGCATGCCCTCACAAGGAACAGCATGGGTTCCTGTCCAACCACAAATGCACATGTGGGTTACCTGGGCCAACAAGACAGGGCAAGATTCATTTTGCTTACCATTAGCTACCCCATCTGACCCATTTCGTACCTGTTTGATTGGGGTCCCTTTAAACCATGTGAAGGAGTTTGGGCGCTGGACAACAGGTAAAATATACTCCGACTACCTCGACCAAGCAGCAAATGACTTTTGCACCATCAACAGTGGGTCTGTGCAAGCCGATTGGTGCCAATCACTTGGTATTCCAAGGAACCCCTCGGGGGCTCAAGCGTTCCAAATTGCTCGGGGCCGGAATGTTACCGGCATGGAACCTCAGGAGCTTGACATCTTAGGATCTATGCCGGGAAACTACTGTTTATTTTTTGGGTTTTACAAGAAAGACATTGACTCAGGTAATTTTAGGATCCACAAACCAAGAGATGATAGTACTTGGATTGCCCCTGGGTCCCCCTGGCATTCTAACATCACCGGTTACTGTAACGATTGGACTTGGCCTGTTTCATGGTCTGGTGAGACAAATGAAAAAGCAAAGGTGTTGCCTCGGGCAGTATTCCGCGTTTGTGGAGATGGTGCCTGGCCCGCCGTACCTGCAAGGGCACCGGGAGGACCATGCTGCTTTGGCAAACTAACATTATTTGCCCCTAGTATCCATCAAATGCTGAACATAAGTAACAAGTTTAAACGCATCAGACGTCGTGTATACCAGTTGGGACCTGAATGTACAGATGATGTTGAGTTGTGGGAACGTCCATCTGTCATTTCAGCATCACTCTTTACACCACAAGTGGCTTCTGCCAAGGCTCTCACTCAGTTGAGACCGTTGGCTTGTTGGACAGAGAACAAATTAACATTACCTGCAGAGTATTAGATGACTCACCACTGATGTCGACAGTATACGACATGCTTTAATACAAAATCCAGCTGCCATTGATTTTCTGTTATTAGCACTAGGACATGGCTGAGAGGATTTTGAGGGAATGTGCTGTATGAATCTTGCTGATCATTCTGAGTCCATTCACAAAAAGCTTTCCCAACTGCAAGATAATATGAAGAAACTCAGTGTTACTGAAAATCCTTATGACGATTGGCTGAAGGGATGGGGAATCGCTGGCTGGTAGAAAACCTTATTGATGGAAGGGATTAAATTTTTGTTGTTATATTTGCTGTGCTTGTTATCTTTTGTTATATTTTCTCCTGTATGAAGGAAGATTTGGAATCAATTGTTGATAGAGCCTGGGTTGTCCAAAAAAAAAAAGGGGGATGTGTAGGGGAATTCTTGGCAGAACAAGGGCACACTGTCCCCTTGCAGGAGTTGGACAACCCTGGCCTGCAGATTACAAAGTTCCTTTGAAGATCGTGTACTGTCCTTGAATAGGCAGAATAAAGAATAATGAGCATTGTACAAGAACAAGGCCGGGTGCCAAGCAAGATATGAAAACCGCTAGGTTAGCACATCCTTCTTAGGCGCTTGCAGCATGACAACCAATGCACAGGTAACATGAATACGTAACCGACAGCCAATGACTGTCAGGCAGCTGCCGCGTGAACAGTGCATTAGAAGTATAAATATGACAAAGTTGCTACATAAAGTAGGACGACATGTAGCCACATTGGTGCGATTGTCGTTACTTGGCTGACTTTCCGACTGGGACCCTCTTCAGCCCACACTGCCCCAGTATGTCCCAGTGGCCTCCAGGTGGGGTGTGAGCCCATCCCCACTGCTCTCTCAGCCTGACCATCCCGCTGGTGTTTTACTCATCTCTTTCTGTTCGCACCCAGAGTGTCATGACCTCACGTGGGCAGAACGCTGAGGGAGACCATGGGCAGAGTTTTGCTGAAGCTGAGGGAAATGACATCCACTGTGGAGCTCCTCATGCACAACTGCAGGCTGTCAGGTTGGCGAGGCAGGAGTTACCCTTGGAAAATCCACCTGGACAGTTACCCGCTCCAGTGCCAGAAATGTCACCCAAGGGGACTCTAACTGCTGGCACACCCCTCACCATGGGGGTCTGTACAGCCTGTGGTTCCCCCAGCTGCACTTATGGACTCTTTCAACTTGGTTGTAACACCTGCTCAGCCATCCTCTCTCACAGGAGACCTCTGCCTATAAAAGGAGGTTTCCAAAGGGATATTCCTAAGAAATACCAATTTTCCTCCAGATTGTCACTACCACTAATCCTTTATACCATCTGTCCTTAATTTCTCTCATCTTCTACATATTTGCAGCTGACCAGGAGACAATGACCACTTCTGAAGATGTCTTTTCAGCAGACTGTCTCGGCAATGTCTCTTTCCATTATCCTTCAGGTTTCTCCTCCTTTTATTCTTTGGTCCTACAAGTACCTCTCACCTGTGCTGCTGGTTTCAGCTTCAGGGTGGAAGAGTTTATATGTCTTCCCACAGCCCATCTGTCCCCTATAAACAAATCTTTCCTTGTGATTAGACCTACCTTTCCGTATCTGCCAACCTAAAACATTTCTCCTAAGAGTGTCCCTTGCAGAAAGGCACCTCGTCAGGGACAGCTTGGACTTGACCTGTGCTTGTGGAGTGTGTTTTCCTATTGAGGACACTTGATCGTTCTTCACAGTGCTTGCAGATATAAAACAATTTTCTGTACTGGTGTGCAGCCAGTCCTCTAAGGCAAACAGGTGGGGATGGTGCAAAGGAGCTGCAGCACCCACCTGCAGAATTGAGGGGAGAAGTGTGATGTAAGGAGAAGGGATGTGAGTCCCAGGGGACAATGAGAAAAAGGGTTGGGGTTGGGGTTATGAAAAGCAAGCTTGTCCATCCTGTGTCGGACCTCGAGAGACTGCATGTCCTACCAATCCAGAACTACTGAGGACACTCTGCATCATTATCACTTGGAGAATGCAGCTAGAACCTGTCCTCTAACCTTAAAAGTAGCAAAATATAACCTATGAAATAAATAAAGGAATTATCATCTGGTGCACTTCGAAATCTTCCCTTTTAGCTACACCATGAAACAGCTCATATTAGCTACACAGGTCTTCAACATCTGAAGGAAATGATAAAACTGTAAATAACTTCTTTAGGGTACCTGGGGCTCCTTCCATGAACCTGAGCTACTGAGAGCAGACTGAACCAACCACTCAAGGAATCTAAGTCAGAAGCAGCACTGAAAATACCTTCAGACATTGACGGGTCCTGCTGAGGACCATTGCTGACAAAGCGTCCCCATGGACTCGTTAGAGCAACTAATTAGAGGCCAGACCTGCAGGTGGGCAAAGGTACTGTGTCGGTGGCTGTAATGCTGCAAAACACATTTGGATTTTTTTATGAAGCAGAAAGACCAAGCCCTGACCCCCAGGCTCTTGGAGGGCAGAACATAAGACCCTCCAAATCACGTTTCCTGTCACAGGCCTTGGTGACATGGGCAGCTGCCAGTGCCAGGGGGACAGAGGCCTCAGCCCCCTGTGGGGCCATTCAGCCTTGCGGCAGCCCTGGGCCATCTCCACTGCAAGTTGCCCTACACTGTCCATGTGGCACCTCTTTCCACTCTGGGGGTTGGACTCTTCCTTGCTTTCCCACCCAGCCCTCACACCCGCATTTCTCTGCCTTTTCTGAAGTTTCTCCCCTCATCCCTGCTTGTTCCTTGAAGCTCAAAGCCATGGGCTGACCCAGGCTCCCTCTGGGTGACCTCTGGCATCAGAGGGCAACCCTCAGACAGACACACATTTTTCCTCATACCCAATCTGAACCTTCTAAGTTGCATTTAGTGGTGTTTTTTCTTTTCTTCTCACTACCTCTGAAGGCTGCAGGTGAAGACGGAGGACAGTGCTCTTGCTTCAGTTCATTGCTTCCTGTGCTCCTGCCTTGTACCACAGTGAGTACTTGGAAACCTTGCCATAGGCAACGCAAGGCTCTTACATCCTCCCACAAAAGCCCTCCATTCTCCAGCGTGGACCAGCCCAGCTCCCTCAGCCTGATCTACCAGGGCCCGTGCTCCAGCCTTGACCATCTCTGTGATTCTTTACTGAAATGGCTCCAGCGTGCCAGTGTCTCTCTGCTATTGCGGAGCACCAAAGCTAGACAAGTACTCTAGGTGTGGTGAAACAAGTGGGAAGCAGAGGGAGGGAATGACTTGCCGTGGCTGTGCTCCTGGCCATACAGCCCAGAAGGCTGTTGGTCACCTTTCCTGATGGCTCCTAGTTTGCCGAATGCAAACCAAGGAGCCAGCCAGGCAGTCCCTGCCCTGTGTCATCGCAGGGCCTCGGTCCACTTTAGGGGCAGGACTTTCAATTTGTCCTTCTTGGGTATCACGAGATTCATGGGTGCTTCCAGTGAAGAGGAAGTTCCTCCAGTCTCTAGGACCTTCCAGTGGGGATGGAGAATGGCCTCACTGGGACATCGGCCTGCTCACACAGCTCCCTGGGATGCTGCCCCTCCACCTCCCTGGAGTGGGAAGCATTGAATTTGGTCAAATGACTCCTGACTTGATTCCCATCCACACTTGGCTGGTTCCCTCCAGAGTCCTACCTTCAGGCACAAAGCTTTGGGACACGATGCTGGGGAAGACTAAGGCAAAGAGGACCTGGAGGATGTTCAGTTTTATCTAGACCTGCTCTTACTAAGCTCAGCAGTGGCCACACAGGGGCTTTGTTTATTTCTTAAACTGTTCTGCAAGTAGTGACAGATCCTCTTGATGCCCTTGAACATCTTGCAAGACCCCATACGAAGCAGGCTTTGGCTTCCCTGAAGACATCCCTATTTCTAAATTCCTCTTTCAGCCCTTGCATCCACCTCCAGGATGCTTCCTTTTCTCTCTGGAGATTCTTGAGGAATTCCTTCTTTAGCCAAGAATCTCTCTGGGCATGTCTGCTTGATTTCCTGCTCCTCGGTATGGACAGTTCTGCTTGGAAAATGCTTTCCTGAATGACCAGCCGTACACAGCTCTGCTGTCCTTGAGTGCTGCTGCCCATGGGACTACCACTACAAGTCCCCTGAAGAGGCTAAAGTCTTCTCCCCCTATTTCATGAGCACTACAGCCAGGGCTGACACTGGTTTTCACACCCCTCAGCAGCACTGCCTGTTTGGCAAGGACCAGGTTCAGGTGAGCGTCACCTTTGCTGGCCTGACACCTGTGCAAAGAATTTGTCTCAAGAGACCCCCGACACCAGCTGGACAGGGTGTATCCTGCTGTGCTCCCCTTCCAGAAAGTGTCAGGGTCATGAAGTCCCCCATAAGAGCTGGGATCATGGACGTGCAGACTTCCTTGGCTTGCTTAGATAAGCCTTTCTCCACTGCCGTACCCTGAGTGCGGGTGCTGTGTCTCCCACCAGGATGGCACACTAACCGGCCTCTTGCTGACACTCTCCTGCAAGGGCTCACCCAACCTGCTGCACACCCCGTAGAGGAGATCCGCACGTGCCACAAGTGCCTGCAGACGGAGGGCATCCCCTCCTCAGCTTCCTGGCCTGTCCCTCGTGAAAAGCCCACACCTTCCCCTGCCGCACCACTGTGACCTGTCCCACCACCCCTCATGATTTATTTCATCAATAGCATGATTTTCTCCAGCCATATCCAGCACGATGACAGCATGTGGAAGTCCAGCTCCTGCCTGTGCCCCAGGCCCAAGCCATCGGTGCGCTTCTGGGCTGCAGCACCTCAGCCGTAGCGCTGGGGCCAAGCTCAGGCTTCTCTCGGGCAAAGCTGGTACCAAGCGCCCCCGACCCAGCGTGTGCCCGTGCTGTGCTGGAGACCAGAGACCCGCTGGAGTGGGTGGCGGTGGCAATCTAAGCGCACCAGCAGAGGAAGCCCTGCCCTCTGCAAGGCCAGAAAAGCTGTGCTGGGCTCTGCAGCCCTGGCAGAGGAAGGCTTGGCTAGCTGCAGTGCTGCTGAGGCCCCTGAAGGCCTGTGGGGGAGGGGAGGCTGACCTCCAGGGGGACATGGTGCTGCTGAAAATGTGCTTCAGTTTGGGTATGCTGTGATCCAGGAGCACTGTGAGAACCATGCACTGGTTCTTTGATGGTATCTTCACGGGGCTGAGCAAAGGATTGCTGGAATAAGTACCAGGGGAGTGTGGGAGTAGCCAGGTGATTGGAACCCCCACTGTGATGGGCTTCCTGCTCATGGACCAGCTGGATGAACTTGGGTCAGACCGTGACGCACTGCAGGGCTGGCATTCAGTTGCTGGTTGACAGAAACCAAAGCTACCGGAGATGCCACCTGGGCTTCCTCAGAGGAACCATATTCCTGACAATCAAGATTGGGATGCCCACGTTTTTATGTTGCAGAAGGAAGCCGAGCTACAGAAGATACCAGAAGCAGTTACAAATGCTGCAATACCTCTTGTATGGGCTTCAGGAAGACCAGGGCAATCCCAAGCAGGGGAACCAGTAATCATGCAGTGGAAGCCAAATGGCAGAGCAGCAAGTCAAAAGCTGTAGCCAGTTAAACTACAAGTCAGGAAAGGGTTGGAGCCATGAACAGATCACAGATTTTGGGTTACTAAGAGAATGCCAATCAGAACATAACACTCCAGTATTACCAGCCAGGAAGCCAAATTCAGAAGAATACAAACTGGTGCAAGATGCAAGAGCTATAAATCCAACTGTGCAAGATGTCCATGAGGCAGTAGCACACCCATATGCCCTCCTGACCACCCTGAAGGAGAATGAGGAATGGTTTACTGTATGAGATGTGAAGATGCGTTCTTCTGCCTTGTGCTGGCTGCTGCCAGTCACCAATCGGTTGGTTTCAAATGGGAAAGCCCTGAAACTGGTCGAGAAACCCAGCTCTGCAGGGCTGTATGACTGCAAGGCGTTAAGAATAGTCCTACAGTCTTTGGAAATCAATTCGCCAGGGAGTTGGAAAGCTGGCAAAAGAGGTATGAAACTGTCGCCTTGCTGCAATAGGTAGGTGACGTACTGCTAGCAACCAGTAGTAAAGAAGATTCTATAACAAGGACCTCCTAAACTTTGGGGGCTAGCAGGGTACAAAGTACCCTGGGAAAAGGCAGAGACCACCCCAGAAGAAGCAACCAATTGGGGATTTACAACCTGCCTGGGCCAGCAGAGTCTTGGAGCTGGAGGAAAAGGGCCATTTGTCAAATCCCAGAAGCCAAATGAAAACAAGAGCTCAGAGCATCCCTGGGAATGGCCGGGTGGTGTCACTTATGGATAATGAATTCGGGACTCATTGCCAAGCCTCCATATGAAGGTGTCGGAGGAAACGGAAACCTCCTTGTCTGGACTCAGGAGTGCAGAGATGCATTTACGGAATGGAAACGGACTGGAATGAGTGCTCCAGCTCTAGGCCTCCCAAATCTAGAAAACCCATTGGAACTCTTTGTGCATGAAAGGTGACACGTTGCCTTAGGAGTGTTGGCCCAGAGACTGGAACCATGGAGCAGAGCCGTGGGGAGCTTTTCCAAACAGCTGGACAGTGTCAGTAAAGGACGACCAACGTTTCCCTGCACGGTGGCAGCTACAGCATTACCGATGCAAGAGGCCCAGGAACTGACACCTGGGCAAAAATGACATGATCTCAGTGGAAAAGAAGAAGTAACTCATGATTGTTTAAAGACAATGGCAGAGGTATATTCTAGCTGAGTGGAATTAAAAGGCACGCCAACAGAAAATGGAGACTGGGACTTACTTGTAGGTGGTAGTAGTTTTGTGCTAAATGGGAGCCAAAGAGCAGGATATGTGGTGGTAACTGTCAGAGAGAGAAGAGAAGCCAAAGCCCTCTCATCTGACACGTGGGCCCAAGAGGCAGAACTCACAGCCTTACTAAGGGCACTGGCATTCTTATCAACAGACAAGGCTTTCTTAATGTATGGACATATTTGAAATTTGCCTTTGGAATAGTCCATGCCGATGGGGCGGTTGGAAAGAAAGAAAGAAAGAGGACTGTGAACCTCTCAAGGATCCCCCGTCAAATTATGGGCTAGACACCCAACAATCATTTCAGGTGACCAGCTGACCCAGGGTGCTGGCAATTATGCTTTGTAAAGTGCAGCACCTTGGAGATAGCGCGGTGCATCTAGGGCAGCAAGTGGCAGATCAAGCAAGGAAAGAAGCAGCTGAAAGTCAAATATTGCTGGTCCTGCCAGAGAAACGGCAGAAATTAGGACCTAAGAGCCCACAGGATCCACCAGAAAACAATCAGTTGGCTAATATGCTGAAGGCAACCCCAAATCACGGATGATGAGTGACTCCCTTGCATCAACTAACATTTACAGAGGGAATTATGTGTGAATTGGTTAAAAGGAAGCACCAAGAAACTCCCTGGGGAAGTGAGAGGATGTTAGAAGCCTTGAAAGGGCAAGGTCTAAATGTACCATGACTGGGAAAACAAAAAGCAGAGTGAAGAAGCCTGAGGTGTACCTGAAGAATAACCCTCACCTACCCCAAAAGACCTTTCCCAGGGCTGGCAAAGCCCAGGGGATTACTGGCAAATGGACTTTTTCCAAGTTATTGCAGCAAAATGGGTAACCGTACCTTTTAGTCATGGCAGATGCTTTTTCAGGCTGGCTGGAAGCTTTCCCTTGCCGCACCAATAAGAAGTATCATAAGTGTAAGTTCAGAGATAATACTGAGATTTGGGGTACCCATAGGACTTTCTTTGCGTGTTGGGATCCACACTTGGTAGTAGAAGCCCCTCAGCTTTTAGCTAAATAGAAGGGGTAAAATGGGATCTCCACACTCCATGGAGACCTCAATCAAGCGGGAAAGTAGAAAGAATGAAGCAAAGCCTGAAAGCACAGATGAGTAAAATCTGCCAAGAACCTCAGAGAGAGCAGTCAGATGCTTTTCCCTCAGCATTGCTACAGATACAGGATCCGGCGTAAACAGAAGGAGAGAGTTAGTCCTTTGGAAAGGATACATGGTAAACCTTGCCAGGTGACAGAAATGGGACTGAATCCCAAAATAATAGAAGGGAAACATGGCTTAAAAGAGCATGTTCAGTCTCTATGAAAGGTCCTGTCCTCTCTCCAGAGGTACGTCACTGTGAGCGCAGATCTGTCCCTGGACGTGCCTGTACATCACTACCAACCTGGAGATTGCGTGTATCTTAGAACGTGGTTGGATGATCAGTTGAAAGAGAAGTGAAAGGACCTTTCCAGATTTTGCTCAGCACCTACACTGCTGTCAGGCCTGAAGGAGTGACTCCATGGACGTGCCATAGCACGGTTTAAGCAGCCACATCACCAGAATGGACTGTCAAGCAACCAAAAAAACTTTATGTTTGAAACTACCTCCAGAACCATGAAGTTCTAGGTTCGGTATCTTGCATTGTTGCCAGACAGCATATAAGTGAATGACTGAAATGCGACCCCAGATAAGACTGGGCTGTCTACAGGGAAGCTGGAGTCTGCTACTTGTCTCTCCTTTGTAGATATATGTTGAAACATGTTTTAGAGATGTATAGAATTTGGCCTGTGATGTGGTATGCTAAATCCTCAACTTGGGTGGGATCAGGAGGAGTCATGGACATGGAATACTCATTTGAAAATGGTGGAAGGATCGATGAATGTTTTTAATTAGAGTGATTGTTGGGTAGGTACCCATTTCCCTGAATGTCCTCATGCAGGAATGCCTGTAGCTGGTATCCCCATCCCATGTGGGACTAGTGGGAGTAACTTGTGGCTAAGACCAAAATACACTCACTGGAACGAGACTGACCTCCAGACCTGGGCAATACTGAATCCACACTCAGTGTGAAGTGTGTTACTAAAATGAAGCCGAGACACACCAAAATGGAACTCTGGTCTTTGTGGGGCCCTACCCACATTGTGATTGCTCAAGGCATTTCACGAAGCTGTCAGAACTAACTAGCAGTAGGTACTGGAACGTTCCACTGGGCACTGGGTGGTGCTGGATATGTGCCCGTGTAGCACAAAAAGCGTTACCACCAAGATGGTCGGGTAGATGTACACGGGGAGGGATTTTTCCTGATATGACTGACTGAGACACTGGACAACAGTCGGTGGTGAACAACTTACCTGTGGAGATACAGGCGGAATCAACCACCCCTTACAGAGAGACCCACTGGGTTTCACTGTTTTGCTGGGTGGTTTATTCCTTGGCTTGGGGCTGCTGAATTGGGGAAGGCAGTGATAAAGAGATCCACAGGAGTGGAAGAGATGGCCAAGGACACTGCAAATGCCATAAAAGTTTTGCAGGAAGACCTTTCAGAAACAGTTCCTATAGCTGTGCAAAATAGAATAGCACTAGATATGAAGTTGGCATCTCAAGGTGGAGTCGCTACTATTGTTAATACCATTTGTGAGCATGTAGATGAATGTGGAAGAATTTCTACTGACTTCCAAGAGATTTGGAAATGACATAATGTTTTGCATGAGATCCAGAAGGTCAACACCTCATATGGATTTCTGACTTACATCTATGGATTAAGAAGTTAACTTCGACATACCTTCCTCCTCTTACTCTTTGATCATACCTGTCCCTCTCACCTACCTAGTTTCTGCTTTGAGCTTCATGGAGTTAAATTTTGACTGCCTTTCAGTAATCTCCCTAATATTCCCTATAGGCAACACTTCAGCAGTGGTGATGATAGACCTCATGTGGATCTGCTTGAACTTACCATAAATCAGATGAGAAGTCTAATTTATTATTTATTAGATAGTATTATTTTTCCCCTAGTTAAAAAAAAAAAACAACAAACCCAAACACGTTGTATTCCGATTTGCACCCAGGTCTCTAAGGGAAGCAGGTAGTAATTGCTGCAAAGACCCTGCAATGTTCATCTGCAGAGTTGGTTAGAGAAGTCTGATGTCAAGTGATGTAAGTGCCATGGGGCTGACGAAAGATATCACGGGGCTGGAGAGGTGAGGAGCAAGGCTGTCCACGCAGAGTTTAGCTCCAGGGACTGCTTTTCCCACCTGGCCACACCTCCTCAGGGGACACTCTGCATCAATAGCAATTGGACAAGTCTTCTGTATTCATCAAAGTGGTCATTGCCTGCCTTCTTCTTTCACTGTACTGCTGAAACTTATCTCATGAAGTGTAGGAGCCCTGACGACCAGATGGCCCTGATGGAAGAGACATGGCTTGTCAGGGCGTTCTCCCTTGTCCTGAGAGGAGTGGAGGATGCTCTGTGTGATGTCAGGGCAGCTCAGATACATGGAGCTCTGGTATTGGACAGGCAATGAGGTTGGGTGAGAGCTTGTGTGTGGAACAAAGGGGAGAGCAGCCAGGGTGGCACTGAGGGAGGAATTAGTTGTGGTTTGACCCAGTCCAGCACCCAAATGCCCAGCATCTGTTGCTCACTGACCCCTTCCATGCCCAGCTTGATGGAGGAGAGGATCAGAGGAAAACTCACAGGTCAGGAAAAACACAGTTCAACAGGAGAAGCAAAAGCTTTGTGTGCAAGGAGCAACATGAGCAATTCGCTCACTCCTTGCCATGGGCAGCAGGGGTTCAGCCATCCCCATAAGAGCTGCTCTTCAGCACATCTGTCAGTGACACGGGAAGACAAATGCCATGACCACGAATGTCCTCTTTTCATCCTCCTTTCCCTCAGCTGTTATTGATGAGCACAACGTCCTGGGATATGCAATATCCCTGTGGTCACTGGGGGTCAGCTGCCCCAGCTCCTTGCGTCCCCCCAGTCTCCTTGTAGCGCAGGCAGAGTGTGAGAAAGAGAAGCCTTGGTGATTACTCTGCAGCAGTGGCCAAAACACTGGTGCGTGGTCAGCGCTGCCTTAGGAAGAGACGCAAAGCACAGCACCAGAAGGGCTGCTGTGAAGAAAATGCACTCCATGCCAGCCCGAGCCAGGACAGAGTGACGGGTCATACAGTCAGGGTGAGGCATGAACAATGTCTGCTTGAAATGACCTGAGGAAACCTGTGGACCACAGAGCCTGTCTCTCCTGGGGGAATCCGTCTCCTTGGTGATCACTGCACAGGTAAGCAAGGATGCCAGGAGCCCAGGGGCTTGTGGGCGAGTTCCCCAGACCAACAGCCCACCCAGTCTGATGCCCACCTGCACCTGGCACTCCAAAAAGTAAGAAATCCTCAGTGATGTGAAGACCAGTGACAACCTTGTTGTAGTGACTGTGCAGTTGTGGTGTCCCTGATGCCCAGGCACGTGGGGAAGGAGAGCAGCAGAGCACAGCCCTGGGGCAGGAGGGAGGGAGAACCTGGCCTGCTGAGGGCACTGGCAGGTGGGATCCCATGGGGGCAGGGCCCTGAGAGCATCCCTAGGCCTTCCTGGCCCTGACCAGGCTCACCTGGGGCCTCCACCCACAGCTTTCTCCATGGCTCCAGGAGGCCACTTAAGCTAGGCAGGAGTTTCAACCCCAGTGTGATCTATGCTGTAGGTCTGCAGGCCTTCAGGCAATATTTTAGACACAGTGTTCCGTGTCCATAGACCTTGTTCATTTGGCCTTGCAGGCTCATTTTCCCTCTTGATACTAGATGGGATGTCCAAGGAAATGACACTATGACCTCGGGGCTCTCTGCTTCCTTACTTCCCATCCCTTCACCGGTTGTTAGGAGGAGGAGAAGGAAAAGCAAGTCAGGCTTCTGGGTGTCAGGGACTGAAAAGGAGGAACAAAATTGTTACATCCAGCTCCATTCATAGAGGTATTAAATCTTTCACAAGAACCAGAAAGCACTGAGATTTCTCTGCCTCCCCCCGCTTTTAGCAAAGAAGTTCACACTACCCAAGCAGAGCATTTGTTTCCATTCTGTTTACAGCTTCAGGCACCCCATGATGTGGAGGCTGGTCACTGCATTACCTCTGGCCAAAAATATTCTTATTTCCACATCTGACGATTGCCTATCACATTCCTGAAAGGCTCCATAGTTCCAAGACTGGACTCTTCTTCCTGACCACCTCCCCATTGGGACTGGCAGGTCACTAGGAGGCTCCCGGGGCCTTCCCTTGTGCAGGCTGATCAAGGGCCTTACCCTCAGTTTCCCCTCCCGGGAAAGTGTTCCAGCGCCTGAGCATCTCAGTGACTCTTCACTGAACTCACTCCCAGTCATACACGTCTTCCTTGCTGTAATGGGTTCTCTCTGGGGCCATTGAGAAACTTCTTCCCTCCTTCCCTCCCCAGTCAACACCAAAAATTAACACAGCAGTCTACTCGGGGTGTAATGAGTGATGAGGATGGGGACACAATCACTTCCCGCGCTCCCTTGGCAAGGCACCTCTTCAGACGCTCCAGGGCACTGCTGGCTGCCTCTGCTACCAGGTCACGGGCTGGGATTGTGTTTTGCCTTCTGTCCCCCAGCACCAGCAGGGCCTTTTCTGCACAGACACTGCCCAGCCAGGCAGGTCCCAGGCCCTGCAGCTGCAGGGTGTTAGTCCACCCGAGGGAGGTGCAGGCTCTGCCCTTGGTCCGTCCTGCATCTGTGCAGCTCCTGACAGGGCGGCCACCCCACCTGCCAGGGTTCCCCTCCATGGCATCCCTAGGGCACAGGGATGGTCCTCTCAGTTTGGTGCCACCGACAGACACTGTAAGAGTTGCCTCCACTGGGTCATCTATACAGCTCTTAAACTGTAAGCAGGAGAGTCCCCTGTGCTGCCCACAATGCCCCAGTATGTCCCAGTGGCCTCAAGGTGGGGTGTGAGCCCTTCCCCACTGCTCTCTCAGCCTGACCATCCCGCTGGTGTTTTACCCATCTCTTTCTGTTTGCACCCAGAGTGTCATGGCCTCACTTGGGCAGAAGAACACTGAGGGAGACCATGGGCAGAGTTTTGCTGCAGCCGAGGGAAATGACATCCACTTTGGAGCTCCTCACACACAACTGCAGGCTGTCAGGTTGGTGAGGCAGGATTTACCCTTGGAAAAATCCACCTGGACAGTTACCAGCTCAGGTGCCAGAAATGTCACCCAAGGGGACTCTAACTGGTGGCACACCCCTCACCATGGGGGTTTGTGCAGCCTGTGGTTCCCCGAGCTGCACTTATGGACTCCTTCCAAGACAGTTGCAACACTTACTTGTCCTCTCCCACAAGAGACGTCTGCCTATAAAAGGAGCTTTCAAAAGCGATACTTCAAGGAAATACTGATTTTATACCAGAATTTCACCATCATTATTACAGTTATACCACGCCCTTATTTTCTCTCATCTTTAACGTATTTGCACCTGAGCAGGAGGCAGTGACGACTTCTGAAGTTATCTTTTCAGCAGACTGTCTCAGCAAAGGCTCTTTCAGTTATTCACCACTTTTCTTCTCGCTTTATTCTTTGGACTTACAGGTACCTCTCACCTGTGCTGCTGTTTTTACTTCAGGAAGGAAAAGCTTGCATGTCTCCCCACAGCCGAACTGTCTCCTTACCAAGCTCTTCCCTTGTGTTTAGATCTATATTTCCGTATCTAGCACCTAAAAGATTTCTAATGAGAGTGTCCCTTGCAGAAAGGCACCTCATCAGAGACAGCTTGGACATGGCATCTGCTTGTGGAGGGTGTTGGCTTATTTATGACACTTGATCATTCTTCACATTGCCTGCAGATTTGAAAACAATTTTCTGTGCCTGTGTGCAGCCTGTCCTCTAAGGCAAACAGGTGGGGATGGTGCAAAGGAGCTGCAGCACCCACCTGCAGAAATGAGGGGAGAAGTCTGATGTAAGGAGAAGGGATGTGAGTCCCAGGGGACAATGAGAAAAAGGGTGGTCTTGGGGACATTCAGAGCAAGGTTGTCCATCCTGTGTCAGACCTCAAGGGACTGTGTTTCCTACCAGTCCAGACCTCCTCAGGAGATCCTCTGCATCATTATCACTTGGAGATTGCTGCTAGAACCTCCCCTCTAACATAAAAAGTAGCAAAATGTAACCTATGAAAAAAAATATAATTATTTTCAGGTGCACTTTGAAATCCTCTCTCTTATCTACATTAATGGAACAGATTCAATTAGCTGCACATGTTTGAAGACTTGAAGGAAATGACAAAAAGGCAAATACCTCATTAGGGCATTGGGGACTTCTTTCATGAACCTGAGCTACTGAGAGAAGCCTGAACCAACCACTGAAGGAATGCAAGTCAGAAGCAACACTGAAAATACCTTCAAACACTGATGGGTCCCGCTGAGGGCCATTGTTGACAAAGCGTCCCCATGGACTCGTTAGAGTAGCTAATTAGAGGCCAGTCCTGCAGGTAGGCAAAGGTACTGTGTCGGTGGCTGTAATGCTGCAAAACACATTTGGATATTTTTTTTTTGTGAAGCAGAAAGGCCAAGCCCTGACCCCCAGGCTCTTGGAGGGCAGAACATAAGACCCTCCAAATCAAGTTTCACGTCACAGGCCTTGGTGGCAGAGGCAGCTGCCATTGCCAGGGGGACAGAGGCCTCAGCCCCCTGTGGGGCCATTCAGCCTTGCTGCAGCCCTGGGCCATCTCCACGGCAAGTTGCCCTACACTGTCCATGTGGCACCTCTTTCCACTCTGGGGGTTGGACTCTTCCTTGCTTTCCTACCCAGCCCTCACAACCGCATTTCTCTGCCTTTTCTGAAGTTTCTCCCCTCATCCCTGCTTCTTCCTTGAAACTCAAAGCCATGGGATGATCCAGGCTCCCTCTGGGTGAACTCTGGCATCAGAGGGCAACCCTCCGAGGGACATTTCTTTTTCCTCACATCCAATCTTACCCTTCCAAGCAGCACTGTGTGGAGGTTTTGTCTTCCTGCCGCTATCAGGAATCACTTCCTTATCTCTGACATCTCTGACAGCCCCCTTCAAGCAGGTGCATGCTACTACTGTAGTGCCTGAGGATCCATTTTGTCGGTGTCAAGAAGCCCAGCACCTTCGGTCTCTCTCCACAGACTCCAAACTCCATCCAGGCAGGTATCCTCCACAGCCTCTCCAGTTTTTCCCCATTCCTCCAGAATGGGAAACCTCAAAGCCCAGGCACAGATAATCCTGATGTGGCCACAACAGTGCTGTGTCAAGGGGGATGATGCTGAGTCAAGGGGGATGACCAGTCCCTCTTCTGAGTGGCCACCTATGGTGAAAACCTCCAAAGAATCACCAAAGGAGGAGAGACAATGGCCAGGGAGGAAAGGGAAAGGAGGGGTGGGCTGCTTGCGTGGGAGGATACAAGGGTAGTCACGGAGAAGCAGTTGTGCGTGAGAAAGGAGGGAAAAAGGTAGGAAAGGGTGAAGAACAGGAATCAATAGGAACCAGCCAAGCAGCCCTGCATCTGAGCAGCAAAGCTTGGAGTGGGAAAGGAACGTCACAGGTCATCTGACCAACTTTCTGTTAGGCTTCAACAGCCGCTGGAAACCTGAGTGATTTCCCTGCCATCATGAAGGCAAGATCCATGGTGGATGGAGATCCAGAATCATTCATGCCGGAAGGGACCTCAGGAGGTGTCCAGGCCTACATGCTGCTCAGAGAACGATCAGTTATGGGGTTGAAGCAAGTAGCTCAGTCTTTCCTTCAAGTGGAGCTTGACAAGCTCCAAGGGTGGACATGGCACAAGCTCTGTGGGACATCTACTCCAGTGCTTGACCGTCTTTATGGGGAGAAAGATTGTCCTCCCTTGCTTCAGCTGATTCCCATTGGCCCCCACACTCCCATCATGCACAACAGGCAAGAACCTGGTTGCCTTTTCTTGCTGATATGGCCCAAGAAGATATGGGAAGGCTGTTATTAGGTGTCCCCAAACCTCCTCTTCTCCTGGCTTTGCACCTTTCAAATAAGGCCCATGGCATCCTGGGCTGTGTAATAAGTAACTAAGGGTAATTTGCTAATCAAAGGGGTTTTTAACAAAAGGATTGATCTTGCTGCAACAGATTTGAGAATGTTTTGTCTGGCAAAAAAAGAGTTAACTGTTAACTATGAGTTTGGAGATGTACCTTCTCAAGGCTAATGTTAAACCATAATCTCATGTTACTATGACAATGCAGGACAAGGCCTCAAGGACAAGAGTCCAAGTACTGATAGCCTGATGAACAGAGACTTGTTAGAACTTGTAGGGCACAAGCCCTGGGAGCAAAGGAACAAGCTAACTGCAGACCCCTGAGCCGTCACAGTTGAGGAGGCAACCAGACGGACAGAGAAACAAGTAGCCAGATAAGGGAACGGATGGCGCCGATATGTAACTTTGTTAATCAAGAAAGCCGTGTAGAAAGAAACCCCCTAATTTTGGAATAGAAACTGTTGCTATATCAAGGTAAACTAATAAGTTCCTATTGTTCTAACAGTGTGCCTTAAATATCAACCAATCAGTGTTTTTTACGCTTAAGATTTAACCAATCAGTGTGTAATATGTAGAAGGTAGAAACGTATATAATTGTAAGAAAATCACTAATAAATGGGCAACTTGCTTGCATCAAGCTGCATCCCGTCTCTTCATTTGCTGCATGACAACCTTTGTCTTCATCTAGACTTTAGTGTACAAACAGTTTAGTTTTGTAATATACAGTTTCTTGCTACGGGACTGAGAGCATAACTGTTTGCTTACACCAGCCTTGAAGTTGAGAATAAAAGGGCTGTGTTACTTGTTGGAATTTGTGAGCCTGGATGGAACTGCTACTGCCTGGCCGCCCAGCGCTGTTTTTGCTTTCTGCCTTAATAAATACTTAGTGAATTTATTTCAGACTCTAGTTATTTCAATTTCAACTATAACAAATTTGGTGCCGTGACTCGGATAGACAGCCGACTCGGACTTCAACTCTGGGAGGGCACCCCATCTTCGGATGGTCCCGGAGGAGATTCTGATTTAGCTCACCTGGATTTTCCGAACTGAGAGAGGAAAGCAAAAAGAAAAGAGAAAGAAGATACTGCAGTTCTCTGTGAGTTCCCTGTAATTTTTTTGCACAAACAGCCAGACGAAGACTCGGGAGTGAGTGAGTATATTGCGGTTCCGTTCAGTTGGGGATTGGGTACCTGGAGTGCGAGTGACTGAGACGTCCACCGGATTTAGTAGTCCACCAGGCGAAGTGAGTGTGGACCTCCTTGTAGTGCGGTTCCCATTGTCCACGAGGGCGTGGGCCACGAACGGAGGGAAGCGAGTGAATTTTGTGAAAGGAGGCACTCTCGGAAGATGGGCCAGAGTAAGGCTTCTGGTTCCGTGCAGGAGTTATGGGGTAGGGGTGGGCTCCCTGATATACTCCCAGATAGCCTATTATGCCTAATGATTCAAAATTGGGATGCCTCCCTTTCTCAAAAGGGGAAGTCCAGGGAAAAAATGATCCATTATTGTATGGAAGTATGGGGAGGAAAACAAATAAGAAAGGATTTATATTGGCCTATTTTTGGATCCCTTGAGGATTGGATATGTCAACAACTGATTATATGTGTTAACGATAAACAGCCATTTAATAAGGAGGGGAGTGAATATGCCTTTTTATAGATCCTGGGTACAGCCCAGACCGCTAATTTGTTCCCATTAAAAGAAAAGAAAAAGGATAGGAAGAAAAGGCAGGAGGAAGACGAACTTCCAGTATCTCCCCCACCCTATATTCCCCCTCCTCCGTCACCACAGGGTCCTGATCCTCCTCCCACCTGAGGAAGAGGCCCTTCCTAATTGAATAATGACTCGAAGTCAAACTAGAGAAAGGAGGGAGGAAAATCTATTACATCCATTAAGGGAGACTGCTATGGGGGGACCACAACCCGCAGTCAGATTTGTATCTGTACCCCTCAACTCTGGGGATATGAGAGAATTTAAGAAAGAAATGGGGTGCTTGTTAGAAGACCCATTAGGGGTAGCAGAACATTTTGATCAATTCCTCGGCCCTAATATTTATACTTGGGATGAGATGGAGGCTATTTTAAAGATCTTGTTTACAAATGAAGAACGAGGGATGATCAGAACGGCAGGCATGAGACATTGGGATCAGACACATCAACATGGCCCAGCCGAAGATTTAAAATGGCACTTACAGTGGCTCAATTGGGACAATCAGGATCCTGCACATAGAAATAACATGGTTGATCTCGGGGATGTGATAATTCAGGTAATTAGGGACTCTGTACCCAGAGGACAAAATATTAATAAAGCCTTCAATGAACAACAGAAAAAAGATGAAACCCCCACCGAATGGCTAGAAAGACTGAGAAGGAGTTTCCAGCTATATTCTGGAATAGACTTTGATAGTCAAGTGGGTCAAGCCCTGCTGAAAACTCAGTTTGTAGCTAAATCTTGGACTGATATAAGGAAAAAATTAGAGAAAATAGAAGATTGGCAGGAAAAAGGGTTAGATGTATTATTGCGACAAGCCCAAAAAGTGTATGTGAGAAGGGAAGAAGAGAGTCAGAAGAGACAGGCTAAAACCTTGATGGCAGCTTTCAGAGAAGGACAAAATCTGGACAGGAGAGGAGAAAGGTCCCAGAAGAGCCCAGAAAATCCCAAAAGAAAGGGATTTGGCTCACAAGATGTAGAGTGTTTCTATTGCCACAAGAGGGGGCATTTGCAAAGGAATTGTCGAAAAACGAGCATGGATGAAAAAAGCCTTTAAAGAAGATTAGGGGGGTCAGGGGCTCTCTTTGCTGGGGACCTGTTGCTAGGTAGGGCCTGGCGACCGGAAGATCTCGCGCTGTACGGAAACACAGGGCCCCCCTCCAGGTAGCCAACAGCTTTAGTTTATGATGTAAGCAGACGGAAGTGACATTGTAAACCTAGGCTATATAGTGTATCGTCGTTCAGCAATAAAGGCCATTTTAAATAATAAAGGTCCACCACATTGGTGTCTGTGAGCTGATGGACCGCGCGGCCAGGGGTCGGCCGCCGTGCCGTTCCTGACCCAGGTCACCGTGCGCCTGTGAAGGCAACAAGTGGTGCCGAAACCCGGGATCAATCACCTGGAGTCGGGTGAACGGCGGCCAGAGCTGCAGGACCAGCCTGGCGGGGAGGACGCTCCCGGACCAACCAAGAGGATGGAAGCTCTTGCGAAGGTCAGATTACAGCTGCATAAGCAGTGGGGTATTGACTGTAAGCCCAAAGATTTTACTCTCGCAGTTGCGAGACTTTTGGAGCTCGGGGTCATTGACCAGCCGGTGGATATACTCCACCCAGATGTGTGGGACAAATGTTCCCGCGCTTTATGCGATGAAACGATGTCTACTGGTAGTGGGAAAAATCTGAAAGCATGGGGTAAAGTCGTCCAGGCTCTCAAAAAAGCTAGACACGAGCAGGAGACCTGGAAGGCTGCCAGGGATTGTCTGTTAACCACCCCGCGGGTGGGAATTGGGGCGGCTACGCAAACCTCACGCCCCCCGGCTGAGGAGGGTTCCGGCGACCCTCAAAGCCGACAGAGATGTGACACGCCCACTCAGCGTCCGAAAGACTCTAACATTTTCAGCTTGCCCACAGAATCCTCGGCAAACAACTTTTGAGGCAAACTGGCTGCAGAGGCCAGGGGTGCTGAGGCGAAAGCCGAGGCCGAAAATACACAGACTGAACCACCACCCTATGCGCCCCAAGATGGCGCCGAGCAGCAAGAAGAAGGGCGGGGCGAGACCGCCCCCGGTGGGAGCAGGGGGGAGTGCTAGAGTTAACAGGCGCACACAGAGGGGACGGGGAGGGGAATGGGAAGGAAAAGAGTGATTGGCATGACCAAAAAAGGGAAAAGATCATGAGCAAGGGGCAGAAAGCCAATCAGAATGACCCTCCCAAAAACTGTCCTTACAAGGCAGGCGCCTCCCCAAGCGGAAGGCGGGGCGGGCAAAAAGGGAAAGACCCGCCCGATTACACAAGAAAAGGGAGGGGGCGAAGCCCGACCACATACCACCAACACCCGGAAGTGAGCAGTCAGTCGGACTCTGACTCCAACTCAGACTCTGCATGGGAGACTTGGCTTGCAAATACAAAGACCAAAATATCACCACTCACGGAAAAAGATAGACATAAGGGGAAAGAAATTCCTCTCACTGACTGGAGAAAAATTCAAATTGCGTGTGCCGATTGGGGCCCACCAGACACACTAGCATTCTCGGTCCGAGTGACGGACGGGGGACAGAGGGTCCATTCGCCCTTAAACCCTAAGGATATACAAGCGATTGTTAAAGCAATTGCGGACAAAGGACTCAATTCTGCCATGGTCTCCACCCTCATAGATGGGGTTTTTGGGGGGGATGATTTGCTCCCGTTCAATATAAAACAGACTTGTAGGTTGATTTTTGATGGGGCAGGGATGATTGTGTTTAAACAAGAATGGGAGGAGAACTGTGCGAGGCAGTTAGCTCGACTAACGGGAGCGGATCATCCGCTACACGGCTCCAGTCTACAGCGGTTGATGGGTACAGACCCAACAATGATTACCCCCCAAGCACAAGCCCAGGGCCTGCGGGCCCATGAAGTTATGGCAACCACTCGTGCAGCTAGAGAGGCTATTCGCATGACCTCTAGAGTTATTGCCAAGCCATCACCATGGTCCACAATAAAACAAAAAGAAAGTGAGAGTTTTACACAGTTTGTAGATCGCCTCCAAGCAGCAGTCGATTCCTCGGCCCTGCCCCCGGAGGCAAAAGGCCCACTTGTCGCAGACTGTTTACGGCAACAGTCTAATCTAAAAAACAAAGAAATCCTGCGATCACTGCCACCTGGGTCAAGTCTCGCGGACATGATCAAACATGTCATGAGCAAGGAACACCTGGCCCCAATCCAAGTGGCTGTTCGTGCACTGGCTAGCATGATGACATGCCTCAAATGTGGCCAACCAGGCCATGCAATGATCAATTGCCCCCAATCGGGAGACCCGCCAACGACACTCCCCCCGCAAAACCGATCTAAAGGACTGTGTTGGGCCTGTGGAAAGAAAGGGCATTTCGCGAAGGAATGCAGACTTAAAAAGCAGGGAAACGGGAAGGGGAGGGGGCCCCCGGGCCGCACACAGCCCTCTCCCACTTGGGATGTCAGGCGGCCCCATTACACCAACCCCAGACAGGGGGGGTCACTCCCGAACCCGTTGCCCCTGCAGGAAGCGACCAACTTTATGGCCCAGCCAACGACCCCACAAACCTGGCCTCCATCCCAGGGACAGCAGGGACCGCCCTGTGGGGACGGGACCCCTGGGTGGCCCTGGCAGTAAGGTGCGACAACCCGCCAGTGGTGTGGGGGATTTGTTCCCTCCATAATTCCCTAAATGGTATCACCATCAGTATCCCCTTTTTGATTGATACCGGAGCAGATGTTACAGTCATTCCTGAAACGAGCTGGCCCCCACATTGGAAATTATTACTAAGTTGCCCATGTTCCCGTCCGAACTTGGAAAGACGAATATTGACTTGTTTTCCTGGCTTCTCGGAAGCTCCTGGGTAAAACGAATCCTATTTTATTTGTTATGTAGATTAGCCACCTTATTGTTTTTGCCATGTGCTGTTCCATGTTTTACCTGATGGCGTTAAACAAATGCGAGTAGTATGACAAAATGTACACACAAAATAACATTTTAATAGCCAACAAGAATTTGGAAACAATTGATCCTTAACAATTCAGATAACAATGTAGGCCAAGTAAGAATAAAAATAGAATAGCAGCAAAAACAACCGCCAGGAACGCATAGATGAGGATATGGTAACGCCTTTTATACTTTTCCACCTCCGCCATAAGTTCTTGACGTGAAACAACAGAAAAACGCACCCTCTGCCTAAACAGCAACAAGAAGAAAAAGTTTTGATCTTCTTTCTAATGAACCATATAGGTTAAACATTTTGAGAATGCTCACCTTGCAGAATGTTCAGAGGGGGAAATGTACACTCTGGACCCTTCTTCCCTTGCAGGTGACGTGGTGGTCTGGTGGTAAGAAAACATTACACTGGAAACAGGGACCTGTCATTTGGTCATAGTGCCATAAATGTTACCATTGGCAGACTTACCGGAGTAGTAAGCTCGGGAAATGGGTTTGGGACTTCATCTGGGCACGCAGTAACCATTGTTTATCACACGAATGATCCACGTATACCTTTGAACATGCGCATGCGCGATTTTAAAGCCCCACAGAATGTGTTGGAAAAATCTGGAAAGACCGCGCATGCGAAATCCCTATAGTCTAGCCATGATAATGATGCATGTAAAAAAAAAAAAAAAAAAAAAAAAAAAAGGAAACACCCATGGGAACAAAAAGCTCTGACGACAGAGGCAATAAACTCTCTCGACTTTATCGAACAACAGGTGTCATCAAACACGCTCGCCAGGTGGAACCCAGCTATACCACTCGATCTGTATGTGCATTTCACGGAAGGGAGGGGAGTAGGAGTGCTGGCCCAAGGCCCTCCTGAAAAAGCTCAGCCAATACAATGGATAGTCCTGGGGAAAACGTCAAGTGCTTTCTCTCCGGGAGTCGAGTGCCTCGGTAACCTCATCATGAAAGGCAGAAAACTCACCCTAAGGCATCATCTGGGCATTGAGCCAGCCAGAATATACCTACCCTTTCGCAAACAGCTCTCAGCACAATCAGTGGCAATGTTAGAATATCTAGCTATAGCCCTCACCGGATTTGGGGGGGAAGTCCGGTATGCCACAAAGCCCTCCTGGACTCAAATGCTAGCTATTGTCGACGTCGACCTCCCGCGGAAAATCATGGACCGGCCCCAACAGGGACCAACGGTCTTCACAGACGCATCCTCAGCGACCTCAACTGCGGCAGCAGTATGGCAGTCAGGAGGAGAATGGCACTGTGTCAAAATGACCGATCGTGCAATTTCCGTTCAACAGCTGGAAGCAGCAGCTGTAGTGCTAGCATGCGGTCTGTTCCCAACAGAACATCTCAACATAGTAACTGATTCAATGTTTGTGGCCAAGCTTTGCTTAGCCATGTCGGGGCCTGGCGTGTCAACATCCACAATAGCTCTGATGCTGGAAGAAGCACTTTTTTCACGGAAGGGCACTATATCGGTTATCCATGTCAACAGCCATAACCCAATCAAAGGGTTCTTCCAAATCGGCAACGACAAAGCAGATGCCGCTGCAAAAGGGCTGTGAACACTGAGAGATGCCCGCCAATTACATGATTCTCTTCACATTGGAGCTAAAGAGTTAGCAAAGAGATGTGGGATCTCAGCCACTGACGCGAAACATATAGTAGCTACATGTCCCCACTGCCAAAAAGCACCATTGTGGTCTAGCGGAGTTAACCCCAGAGGTCTTAAAGCCTCCGAGGTGTGGCAGACAGATTTTATGCTCTGCCAATTGCTAAAACCTCGAGCATGGCTAGCAGTAACCGTAGACACATATAGCCGGGTGATCGTAGCGACACAACACCTTAAAACTGACGCTAAGGCAACCATCCAACATTGGCTAACAGCCATGGCGTGGCTTGGCATCCCTAATCAGATCAAAATGGACAACGGTCCAAATTTTGTGTCTAAATCAGTCCAGGCATTCGCCCTGAAATGGGGTATTGCTCTGATACACGGCATCCCATATAATAGTACAGGACAAGCCATAGTCGAACGAGCAAATCAAACTCTGAAATCTAAATCAGAGGTATTAGCAAAAACAGAAGGTTTTACCAACGTCATTCCCTCAGGGGACCAGGCACGCTTATTAGCGACAGCCCTATTAGCTTTAAACCAGTTCCCCAGGGGAGATGAAGTGAATAGCCCTGCCCAGAAGCACTGGGCCACTCGAGCGCTAGAAGAAGGTCCGTACGTTATGATCAGAAATGAGCTAGGAGAGTGGGAACAAGGGTGGAAATTAGTTCTGACAGGGCGAGGGTATGCTGCGGTCAGAAAAGATAACAGAATCAAATGGTGTCCACTTAAGTCTATCAAGCCAGACCTTCAGAATAAAACTAATGAAAACTGTGAATTTTTGTCTGCAGGACCGGATCATCGGACACCCCCGTAACCCGTATACCCTGGTGACAAGAGAAGATGACGAGTCGGCAAGCGGCCTGTCCGCATCTGAGGGCTCTGCACTGGCGGAGTCCAGACAACGGCAAAACAGCTCCCGCAAGGCGGGGCTGCGATGTTTTTGTGTGATCTCAATTTTGGTGTTCATAATGCCGTCCAGCGGCTTGTATGAACATCAACTGTGGGAATAGGTACTGGCGAGATGGGAGGACCAGAAGATACTGCAAAGGATTGTTACCCCGGGATCCCCTAGTTTCCAAGTATATCTCTGTGACCTCATCCTCTCAACTCCCTGTTCGAACGCTATAATGTATTATATGTGTCCCAGCTCTAACCCCTGCAAATCTTACTGTAATGTCCCTTATCAGTATTACTGTTCTCTCTGGGGCTGTGAAACCATCGCGTCTGGCTGGAAGGTAGCAAAACCAGACCCGTTTCTTAAGACCGGTTGGAGACCAACAGGCTGTACCCCTAAGAGACCTAGTGGGATGGGAAGGACGGTATGCCGGGAGAAATGTGACTGCCAATATATTTTCTTAAACGTAACCAATGAAGACGACCTAGGATGGACCATTGGTAAAACTTGGGGCGTTAGATACTGGCAACCCAGCACAGATAGGGGGGGACTGTTTTTTATTAAAAAACAGGAAGTAAGAAGCGGAACAGCAATTGGCCCCAACGTCGTGATCAAAAGCGATAACCAACAAAGAAAAGAAAGCTTTCAGACTGCCATGCCCGCCCCAGCCGATCCCTTACTAACCAAGCAGGTAGTTCCCTCAAGCCAACCTAACATGAACTCTCACCATTTACCCGACAAGCCCTTTTTTAGCGTATTAGATGCCACCTTTCGGTCACTGAATCAGTCAAACCCGGATCTCATGAATTCTTGTTGGTTATGTTATGACGTCTATCCCCCCTTCTACAAGGGCATTGCCCTCGATGCTTCCTTTGACTACTCATCAGATAGCAATCCAACCCAGTGTAGGTGGGATACACCATGGAAAGGAGTTACCTTGAACCAAGTCAGGGGCCTGGGCGTATGTATTGGTAATGTCGACCTAGCAAGCTGGGATAGTGCTGTCTGCGCAAGAACCGTTGCGGTTGACAAGACCCGTAAATGGGCAATCCCGTCCGCACCCGGAATGCGGATCTGCCATCGATCAGGGGTAACACCCTGTGTGTCCCTCAAAATTTTTGACGATTCTGCTGACTTTTGTGTACAAATTCTGATTGTTCCTAGGATCCTATACCATCCAGAAGAAGAAATGTACCACTACTGGGGAGAAGCCAATAGCAGGCTTCAAAAAAGAGAAGTACTGACAGCTGTAACAATAGCAAAGCTGCTTGGTTTGGGAGCAGCCGGCACAGCCACGGGAGTGACCTCCCTGGTGACCCAGCGACGAGGCCTGTCTCAACTACAAGCCGCCATCGATGAAGACCTACAAAAAATCGAGAAATCCATGACCTTTTTAGAGCAATCCCTCTCCTCACTGTCAGAGTTGTTTTGCAGAATAGACGGGGATTAGACCTCCTGTTTATGCAACAAGGAGGCCTTTGTGCCGCCTTGAAAGAGGAATGTTGCTTCTATGCTGACCACACTGGAGTAGTTAGGGACTCGATGGCCAAATTGAGAGAGAGATTGGCTCAAAGAAAGAGAGACAGAGAAGCCCAACAAGGGTGGTTTGAATCATGGTTTAACCAATCTCCGTGGCTAGCCACCCTGATATCCACCTTGGTAGGACCGATTGCAATGATCCTGCTGACACTGATCTTTGGACCCTGTATATTAAACAGGCTCGTGTCCTTTGTCCAGAGCCGGCTAGAAAGGGTCAACATCATGTTTGTAGAACACCAACAACTGCTTTAAAAATGTACTTGATCAGTATTTCCCCCAATTCTCCCTGGCTCTCCCCGAATATCCCAAGCTACACTCCATTACCCCCAGTCGTTTCTCACGTGCCAATTGCTCAGTGTGCCTTATCTTTGTACTCTTTTTTAGAAATATTTTTACAATTTTAGCCTGTTTAGTTAAGCATAGGGGGGGGGGAAATGTTGCTAGGTAGGGCCTGGCGACCGGAAGATCTCGCGCTGTACGGAAACACAAGGCCCCCCTCCAGGTAGCCAACAGCTTTAGTTTATGATGTAAGCAGACGGAAGTGACATTGTAAACCTAGGCTATATAGTGTATCGTCGTTCAGCAATAAAGGCCATTTTAAATAATAAAGGTCCACCACATTGGTGTCTGTGAGCTGATGGACCGCGCGGCCAGGGGTCGGCCGCCGTGCCGTTCCTGACCCAGGTCACCGTGTGCCTGTGAAGGCAACAGGGACCCCTAAGGTTACCAAGCCCTTGATAAAATTAAAATTGAGTCCTCAGCATGAAGTGTAACAGAATATCTTTTAGAACTCACAAAAAGGAGACAGGAATTAAGAAAGAAGGGTTTGGTAGTACAAAGACCTCCCTTGGATATTTCCATACACTGAACTCAACCTGGAGACCAGGTGTTGATAAAAACTTGGAAAGAATCTTCTCTAACACCCCCTTGGGAAGGACCTTTTGTTGTTCTGCTTACCCCAGATACAGCTGTACGAACAGCAGAAAAAGGATGGACTCACGCCAGCAGAATTAAGGGACCTATCTTCCCAGAGACATGGACTGTAATGTCAGAACCAGGAGATCTCCGAATGAAGATAAGGAAAACTGAGGCCGGTAAATGAACCACTCCAGAAGGGAAGTAAGAAATATTTTATATCAATGGTTTCAAATACCACCTGGAATTACCCTACAAAAGGTATATTTTGCACCCTGGAGTGAAGAACAAATACCTGACCAAACAGGGGGAGCTGGACTATATAAACTGACAGGAACTCCTCAGGTTTTTCCCTTTTGCTGTGAGACAGAGACAGATATACCTGAATCACCCGGTATAGGAGACATCCGTGGAATACCCTGTTTAAAACACCCTACTTCCGGACACTTATGCTGGGTTGTTTGTCAGTGTTTAAATTGTGATAAAAAGTGTTCTTGTGTTTCAATTAAGAGACAACCTTATTGTATGAAACAGTGTACTATAAGATCCTGGAAATGGGCACAACAACCAAACAGGTGGAAATATATTTGAGAGATAACTAACTCTTTAGACCTTGAAAATTATTGCAGGATAACAGTAAATTCCCCTGAAGACTACCTGCTGCTGCCAAGAAGATATTGATATCCCGTTGCTCTCTGCAAAAGAGTAGACGAGGAAAGGCAGAGAGGTACTAACAGTGGGGAAATGAAGGCTGTTATCCTGATAATAATATTAATTACCACGACTTTAGAAAATGAACATCAACCCTTCAATTGGACCTTAGGTCGATGGGAAGGTCCTGTTATATTGAAAACTAATGTTATGGCTGGTGCTCCAAATTTCTTTAATCGAGTCATCACAAAGCAAGAAAAGAAAAAAAAAACCAAAGGTAGAAAACTCCCCAGCCTCAGTCACCCCAGGGACATACCTAACCTCCACAAATAAAGTGGAGGAAACACCCACAAATAATGAATCCTTATGGGCTGTGATGCAGGCAGCCTATCAAGCTTTAAATGCAACAAATCTGAATTTTACCATTTCCTGTTGGTTATGTTATGACATAAAGCTCCCTTTTTATGAGGGGATAGCTATACCATCTCCTTTTAATACCTCTACCGAGGATAGTCCCTCCAGATGTAATTGGAAAGAGCGGAAAACAGGGATTACCCTCCAACAAGTCAAGAGGGAGCGGTTGGTGTATAGGAAAGGTAACAAATAGAAGAAAATCTCTATGTACCAACCAGACTTGAAACTTTGCATCTAATGTTAAATGGGTTCTGCCTAGTCCTGGGGCATGGTGGATTTGTTCTATAACTGGATTAACACCATGCTTGTCCACTGCTGTTCGCAAGAAAAATGTCCCAGAATTTTGTGTACAGGTTACTGTGGTACTTGGAATCCTCTTACATGGGGAAGAAACTATGTATTTACATTGGGACAATTTAAGACATAAAATCTATAAAAGAGAGCCAGTCTCTGAAATCACTATAGCTGCTCTACTTAGTTAAGGGGCCACTGGAACTGCCACTGGCATGACCTCCTTGATGCAACAACAGCAGAGTTTGACATCTCTAAGAGCTGCAATAGATGAAAATTTAGCCTGAGTAGAAAAATCTATTTCTTATTTAGAAAAATCAGTTACTTCATTAGCAGAAGTAGAAGAAGAGGATTGGCTCTTTTGTTCTTGCAACAAGGAGGATTATGTGCTGCCCTTGGTGAGGAATGTTGCTTCTATGCTGACCATACTGGGGCAGTAAGAAATTCGTTAGCGAAACTGAGAGAGGGATTAGAGAAAAGAAAAAGAGAATGAGAGGCTCAATCCTCCTGGTATGAATCATGGTTTAATCAGTCACCCTGGCTGACTACTTTAATTTCTACTTTAGCGGGACCCCTTATAATGATGTTATTGACTGACTTTTGGACCCTGTATCATCAATAGAATTATAACTTTTGTTAAAAACAGGTTGGAAAAAGTGCAGTTAATGGTAATGAAACAATCAGAAATGGAAATGAAAATTATACCAATTGAATTAGATGCGGCTTGTGAGGTATTGTCTAGATTTAATCAGCAAATCACTTATAAATAAAAAAAGGGGAGGAACTGTAATAAGTAACTAAAGGTAATTTGCTGATCAAATAGTTTTTTTAACAAAGGAATGATCTTCCTGCAACAGATTTAGGAATGTTTTGTCTGGTGAAAATAGAGTTAACTGTTAACCATGAGGTTGAAGATGTACCTTCTCAAGGCCAATGTTAAACCATAATCTCATGTTACTATGACAACTTTGTCTTCATCTAGACATTAGTGTAAAAATAGTTTATTTTTGTAAAATACAGCTTCTTGCTACAGGACTGAGAGCATAACTGTTTGCTTAAACCAGCCTTGAAGTTGAGAAAAAGAGGGCTGTGTTACTTGTCGGAATTTGAGAGTCTGGATGGAGCTGCGACTCCCCGGCCGCCCAGCGCGCTGCTTTTGCTTTCCTGCCTTAATAAATACTTAGTGAATTTATTTCGGACTCTAGTTATTTCAATTTCAACTATAACAGGCTGCATTAGGAAGAGCGCTGCCCAAGGGTTGGTGGAGTGATCTTTCCTCTCTACTCAACCCTGCTACAATTTTTCTTGCTGACTTGCCCTTGATTTCTACTTTACCAACGTCACCCATTTTTTACTGAAAGGTGACATCCACATTCTTTACCACTCCTGCCTTGTCTTTTTGTTCAAAAAAAAGTCCAGGAGAGCATTTCGCCATGTTGGTCAGGGATCATCTTCCGCCTTCCCTTCAACCGAGGCCTTGAATTAATAGTACTTTTTCTAGCCATCTAAAGGAGATGTCGTTCTCCTTCTAACCTTCATCAGGAGGTTGAGAGAATCTGAGCAGAAGACCTTTGCACATGGAGGAGTTAGTGATGAGTGTCATAGAAAACCTGAGCAGGCCTGTGCTGTGCTCCACGTACCTCTTGGCCTTCAGGCTGAGCTGTGCTGAGTGTGCCCCTGGGTTGCAGAATAAGCCATAATGGAAGAAGAAATCTGCAGGAAGCTGCTGGTGAATGGCCAACCGCACGCCCTTACCTTTGCCTGGGACTACAGTTACCAATTCCCAAGTGAACACCTCGTCTTAGAACACGAGAAGTGATGACTAGAATGGGTTTCCCTGGCAGAAAACACTTCAAGAGCTGACAGGAGCAGTGTGGGATAACCCTTCTGCAGGCAGGATCTGCACAACTTGCTGCACCACTCTCCCAACACTGGAAACTCCGTGTTCCCGGCCTCGGAAGGGACGGCATACAGCTGACACGATTGTCTCTGTGTGTAGAGAGTTTGCTCTAACCAAGGCCATTTGAAATGACACTTTGTCTCAGAGTCCAAGTGCCTTTCTTACTGCAGCCATAACCAGCTGGGCTGCTGATGGCCAGTCCCCCAAGGAAACTGGACACTCCAAGGACCTCAAACTTGCCTTCATGGCCATGTGCCTCCTAGTGGCCTATGGGCTTCTCAGATGTAATGGATGTCATAATGATAGCCGAGATCATCAGCCTTCTTGTGGCCTTGGTTACTCCTTGGTTAGCGGCTCCTGAATTGGAGAAGGCAGTGATAAAGAGATGCACAGGAATGGAAGAGATGGCCAACGACCCTGCAGGTGCCATGAAGGCTTTGCAGGAAGAAGTGTGAGGAATAGCCCCTATAGCTGTGCAAAATGGAATGGCATTAGATATGAAGCTGGCATCTCAAGGCAGAGTCTGTGCTGTTCTTATCACCAGTTGTTGCGTATAAGTAGATCAAAGTGGGAGAATTTCCACAGATATAAAAATATTGGGAAACTTCCTAATATTTGTCATGAGTCCCAGAAAGTTCACACCTTCTATGGAATTCAAGACATTTGGAATACGCTGACGTCCTGCTTTCCTGATTTACAGCTATGGGTTAAGAAGTTCATCTCCAGATGCCTTTCTCCTCTTCCTCTATGATCACTCCAATCCATTCTACCTATGTAGCTTCTGCTTTAAGGTTCAGAGAGGAAAAGCTGGACTGTCTTTCAGTAGTGTCTCTAATATTCCCTATGGGCAACTCTCAGTTGTGGCAACAGACCTCATGGGGATCTGCTTGAACTAACAATTATACAGCTGAGAAATATATTTTTTATTTATTAATTTCTATAACACTCCCTCCCACACACACACCCCTCGATAAGTAATCCCTCTTTTATTCCAGTTTACACCCCGTTCTATAAGGAAAGCAGGCAATAATTACTGTCAAGAATTTGCTATGTTCAGCTGCAGAGTTGGTTGAAGAAGTCTGATGTCAAGTGATGTAAGTCTCATGAGGCTGAGGACAAAAATATTGAGGATGGAGAGCTGAGGAGCAAGGCTGTCCACGCAGTGTTTAGCTCCAGGGACTGATTTTTCTAACTGTCACCACCTCGTCAGGAGACACTGTGCATCAAGAGCAATTGGAAAAGCCTTCTATCATTTCTCCGAAGTGCTCATTACCTGTCTTTCTATTTCACTGTACTGCTGAAACTTATCTCATTAAGTGTAGGAGCCAAACTTGAAGACCAGATGTCCCTGATGGAAGCGACATGGCTTGTCAGGGCGTTCTGCTTCGTCATGAGCCCAGGGTGTCTGGGGTGCTGTGGACTTCAGGTGTTCAGAGGAGACTGATGAAACCTCTCAATAACACCAAGTCAGGAGCAAAGCCCACAGTCCCTGAAAGCGTTAATGGGCCCCGCTGAGGGCCATGGCTGAGAAAGCTGCCCCATGGCCTTGTTAGAGCCCATCCTTGGAGGCTGTGAGTGCAGGAAGGCAAAGGCGCTGTGCAGGCAGCTCTGCTGCTGAGCAAAGCCTTGGCTTGCTTGATGAAGCAGAAAGGCCAAGCCGTGACGTGCAGCCTGTGGGAAGGTCGGTGCTGTCCCTCACACAGGGCTCAGGGCTCTTGCTGGGGACCATGGAAGGTGGGCATCCAATGCCCAGTGAAGGACAGCAATGGCACAGCAACTTCCAGCTTCCCCATGGGGCTGCAAGGAGGCAACAATGTCCCAGTGCCATGGGACAATGTGTCTTCTCACAGACCTCAGTGAGAGAAACTGCTGCCTTTGCCCAGGGGACAAAGAGCTGGTTTATGTTCCTGCCTTCAATCCCTGCCAGTGCCCTCTTCCATCTCTATTTCAAGCTGTCCTACATGGTTGGAGCCCTGCCCCTGTTGCCCTGCAGGCTGTAGGCACCCATCTCGCTGCCCTGCCTTGCTCTCACCCCAACATTGCCATACCTTCACTGAGGTACCTCCACTCTCACCGGCTGTTCCTTGAAACACAAAGCCATGGGCTGATCCAGGCTCCCTCTGGCTGAGCTCTGGCACTGCAGCAGGACCCTTGCAGTGACAGTTCTTCCTCCCGATAGCCACTCTCCATTTCCAACATTACACTTTGTGAAATCTTTTCCTCTCTCCTGATTTCTCCCACTACCCAGGAAAGCTTTACCACCTCAGAACTACCGTCCGAGCAGAGAACCTAACTCAATTGCTTTTTTTTGTGGTCTTTCCCCTCAAAAAGTGAAGTCACCTCCACATGGTCTTCTGAACCACATGACTGCTGCTGGACTTGCAGCTTCTCCCAGGGACATGACCAAGCCACATGCCTGCTGCTGTCCTGTCATGTCCATAGGCAAAATGGACATGACAGCCTGTACCCCAGCCCTTTTCCTGGAGAGGTCCTATGCTGTAGCTTGGCAGAAGGACTTTCCCAGCCATGTTCCTGTTGCTGGCCTATTGCCTCCAGAGACAGAACTGACCTCACAGGCCCCTTCACAGCCAGGCACGTCCTCCTGCATGAGGAGTTCCGGAGAATCAGCTTTCCTCCTCATAACACACCCCTCCATCACCCTCCTTCTGCTCCATGACCTGGCCACAGAAAAGCAGCCTTGTTTCGTTCAGTTTATCAAATGCATTTCCCACAAGCCATTTGAGTGGAAAAACATTTTTCACATGAACTTCCATAGAAGTTTTGACACAATTTATATATGATCTTCCATATATATGGCTCTTTCTTCCTGGTTGGACTGACCTCTGGAGATCATCGAATCCAACCCTCCAAGTGAGGCAGGGTCAGCTAGAGCAACTTTCTCAGCAACTGGTCTAGGTAGGCTTGCGATATCATAGAAGCATAGGAACAGAGAATCATTTAGGCTGAAAAAGACCTTAAAGATAATCAAATCCAACCACTACCACAGGACGGCCAATCCCATCACTAAATCATGTCCCGAAGCACTGCATCTATGTACTTTTGAAACACCTCCAGGGCTGCTGATTCCACCAGCTCTCTGGGCAGCCTGTTCCAATGCTTGACCACCCTTGCAGTGAAGATTTTTTAACTCATATCCGATCTAAACCTCTCCTGGTGTAAACTGAGGCATTTTATTCTTGTCCTATCACTTGTAATCTGGGAGAAGAGACCTACCCCACCTTTCAGGTCTACAACCCAACCTTTCAGGTCTACAACAACCTTTCAGGCAGTTCTAGAGAGCAGAAAGATCCCCCCTGTGGTTCATCAACTCCACACTATACAACCCAAGTCCCCTCAGGTGCTCTTCAACAGACCAGGACTCCAGACCCTTCACCACCTTTGTTGCCCTTCATGGACATACTAAAACACCTCAACATTACTCTTGAAGTGAGTGGCCCAAAATGGAAACACAGTGTTCAAAGTGTGGCTTCAGCAGTGCTGAGTACAGGGGGTTGATCACTGCCCTGGTCCTGCTGGCCATGCTCTTTCTGATACCAGACACGATGCTATTGGCCTTCTTGGCCACCTGGGCACACTGCTGGCTCATGCTTAACCATCTGTCAACCTGTACCCTCAAAGTACTTTCCCACCAAGCCGCCTTCCAGCCACTCTGCCCCAAGCCTGTAGCATTGTGGGGGGTTGTTGTGACCCAAGTGCAGAACTGGCACTTATCCTGGTTGAACTTCATACAGTTGGACTCCTTCAAATGATCCAACCTGTGCAGATCCCTCTGCAGAGCCTTCCTGCCCTCAAGGACATCAGCACTTCCACCCAACTTGATGTTGTATGCAAACTCACTGAGGGTGCACTCAATCTCCTTGTCTGGATTGCTGATAAAGTTCTGAAACAGGACTGGCCCCAACACTGAGCCCTGGGGAACACCACTCCTTATGGGCCGTCATCACCTGGATGTCACTCCATTTACTACCCCTCTTGGGGCTTGGCTGTCAAGCCAGCTCAAACCCAGTGTGGAGAACACCCACCGAAGCCATGAGCAGCCAGGTTCTCCAGGAGAATGCAGTGGGAGATGCAGCCAAAAGGCTTTCCTAAAGGTCCAGGTAGACAGCATCCACAGCCTTTCCTTCATCCACTGGGCAGGTCACCTTGTCCCAGCAGCAGATCAGATTCATCAGGCAGGACCTGCCTTTCATAAACCCATGCAGGCTGGTCCTGAACTCCTGGTTTTCCTGCACCTCCTGTGTGATGGTGCTCAGGACGATCAGCTCCACAACCTTCCCTGGCACTAAGATCAGGTTGACAGGCCTGTAGTTATCCCGATCCTCCCTCCTACCCTTCTTGTAGGTGGGCAGCACGTGACTAACATTCAGCCTTCTTGGGCCTCCCCAGTTAGCCAGCACTGTTGAAAGTCATCACTGTGGTGAGGCAATAGAGAAACAGACCAATGATTTTCAAAGTGTCCCTGCATCACGGGATGTCCATTGTCAAGGACACAATCAAAAGTACCTTGTCCTTTCTGGGTATAAGGTTCACCTGAACCACATGTCCTCTGGGGCTGCAGAGGCATCACTGGCAGCAATGCCTTCTCCTGCAGCACTGCACAGTCCAGCCCTGCGTGTCTCTGGTCCCAAGGACAGCATGGATTGCTCTCCTTAGGGACATCTCATTTCACCTTCACAGTGACCTCTGCCCACCACCCCAGCATGCTCTGCAGCAAAACATTTTGCTTGCGTGTGACCTTGGACACTTGGTACCCATTATTATTTTTGTTGTTACATGTCTGAGCTTGGCCCAGGTGACACAGGTGTGGTTCAGGGTAACTGCTCTGAAATAACCTAAATCAGGGAGAGGAAGGGGAAAAGTCTTATTTAAGCAGCGTGAGGAAGCCTTAGGATCAATAACCTGACATCTTATTGGGGAATTTAGAGATCCTGTGGGTTTACATGGCAAGGGTTCGGGAGTGGTTTGGAGGTGTTTGTAGGGCTGGCAAAGGTGAGAAGAGATCCAGAGCTGACTCCATGGCCATAACAGCCACTTTCATTTGACTCGAAAATGGACCAGCCCCTGCCCAAACCTGAGCCAATAAGCAATTCTAGTGGCACCTCTGTGATACCCTATGGCAGAAAGGACAAAACACAAAGGGAGAGGGGTGAGAATTATGTGAGAGAACAACCCTATAGACATCAAGGTGAGTGAAGAAGGAGGGGAGCAGCGAGACAGAGGCTTGGTGGGATCCTGCAAGCCAGTGGTCAAGTAACCACCTGCTGACAGTCACAGGACAGCACAGTGACAATGCTCCTTTAGGTGTCTGCAGGTTCTTTGCATCAACATTTTAGCACAGCCGCCAGATGAGCCAACAGCTGTGATGCTCACTTGGATTTGAAATCCTGCATCATACATGTCCACCTTGGTTCTAGGAGCAAAGAAATGTTGGAGTCTCATCTCCCAGGGGCAGTGAGGCAGGAGAGCAGCAGAGTGCAGGCCCCAGGTCACACAGTGGCAGGCTGTGGCCTGTGCAGAAGGAGGGAACACGCCTTAGGGTTCCCTGAAATTGTCTCACAAGTATAAACTCCATCTTCAGTGTTGGACCTGTTGGAGGCTGCTGTCCTTGCCGAGCAGCTGTGCTGAGCTCTGCCAGCTGCCTTGGCACTTGGTTCCCTCAGGGTCACAGCTCTGTCTGCAACAGGACGGGCTCCAGCTGCCTCTGCGTGGGCCCCTGGCTGAGGGCACTGCTGCACATCTGGGCTGAAGCCCCCCAGCTGTGGCACCAGCCCAGCTCTGCCTGGCCATAAGGCAACCTGGTACCAAGTGTCCCCGAGCCCGTGGGTGCAAAGGCTTTGCTTCAGAGCAGAGACATGGCCTGGGCAAAGGAGAGCTGAGTCTCTAGCCCTCGGGCTGTGCAATGAAGTGCTGAAATGGGCTCTGCAGGGCTTACTGAAGCACTGAAGACATCCTCCCAGCCCCTGCCTGTAGAACCACCAGACACACACGTACACACACGCTCCTTTAGGAGTACTTCGATCCTTTGCTGCAGTCTTCCTGGTGTCCTCTCTAGTAATGGGTTAACAAAAGTTGATACTCATGCACAAACCTTTTTCTCCTAAGAGAAATGCCACTGCTGGAAATAAGTGTGTCCCCCCAGGTGAGGCAGGGCCCATGAGGGATTGCCTCATCCTGCTGCCCAGCAGGTTCCCCTGAAGCCCCAGGGACAGCTGGAGGGAGCCCAGAGGGGCAGAGGAGGGAGGCAGGGAGAGCTCAAAAGCAGCCCTTGGTGGGGGGCTGCTGAGAGCTCCCTGCTGGAGAAATCTGCAGAGCCCTGGAGCCGGTAAGTGTGTGGCTGCAGGACAATGCCTCTGCAGTTCCTAGCCGGGTCTGCAGCAGCTGGGCCCCCCCCAGCCTGTGGGACCGTGTGGGAGCCTTGTGCTGTGGAGGAGGCCAGTGTGCTGCAGAGCAGGGCTTCCCTGCTGCAGCGTGGGAGGGCCAGGGCATGTGGGCTGCCTTGTGCCAGGGCCGGCTGCAGGGCTGTGAAGGTGGCTGTGCAGGCAGGGGTGCCCAGGGCTGTCCTTGCCAGCAGGGTCCCTGCAGCCCAGGGGGCTGTGTGCTGGGGCAGGGGCTCTGCCGCCTGCCAGGGGCAGCTCTCAGCCTGCCGGGGGGCTCCCGTGCAGCTGTGGGGAGAAGATTGGGTGGAGGGAGCGACCCCCAGCAGGAAAAACTCCCTGTGCTTGTGAGTAGGTGCTGCATGTGACAGGGTTGCTCACAGCTCCAGGTCATTTCCAAGGGGACATTTAATGAGCACATTCATGGCAGGGGTTTCTTGCTTGGTTCTCTGCTTGCCAGAATCTGTGCTGCCACTTTTCCGTGGCTCCGCTTGGTGGCAATGGAAACTCAGCTGTGCAGGTCAGAGCAGGGGCTGAGATGCTGAAAGCATCACAGGGAGGTTGATGAGGGAGCTGAGCAAGTGCCTTCCCTCCCCAGCACGCTGCAGATGAAACCAGCATCTGCTCTCCTTTTCCCTCAGGCTTTGGGGGAGCTGTTCTTCCAGCTGTGCAGACAGAGAGCGGCTGCAGGGCAGAGCTGGGCACAGAGGGGCTGAGCTGGGCTCTGTGAGCACTGGCAGGGAAGAGCCCTGGGGCCAGAGAAAGAGCTGCTGGCAGGGACAGCTCCAGGCAGCAGAGCCCTGGGCAGGGAGGGGGGGAGATGCTGAGGGGAACCCTGATGCAGGGCAGATAGGGGCACCTCCTGGCCATGGTCTGCCGAGGAGGTGCCTTCCCTGAGCAACACACCTCTGCTCTCCTCTCCCACCCAGCACAGCCTTTAGACTGTTGGTTTCATGTTTTTCAACACCTCCTGGTCCAGCAGAGCAGCAGAAGGGATGAAGTGCATCTCTCCTGCTGCCACGGTGCCATTTCTCGCTGAGCACAGCCTGAGGGTGACTGTCCTGCACTGCTGCTGTGTGGGAGGTGGTGTGCCGGGCTGGGGAAGGGGAAGGAGTTCCCGAGTGTCCCTTTGTCTCTCTCCTGGCCTTGCTCAGATGCTATTGGCATTGCAGACAGGCTCTCTGGCAATAGGGATTTCAGCTGCAGGCTCAGGCGCAGACGTTGTGGGTCCTCCTGTGTGGACTTGTCCACAGCAAGGTGCAGCGAATGAAGAGATGGGACGCAGCTTGATCCAAGCAAGTTGTTCATCTATTAGTGATTTTCTTACAATTATATATGTTTCTACCTTCTACATATTACACACTGATTGGTTAAATCTTAAGCGTAAAAAACACTGATTGGTTAATATTTAAGGCACACCGTTAGAACAATAGGTACTTACTAGTTTATCTTGACATAGCAATAATTTCTATTCCAAGGTTAGGGAGTTTCTTTCTACGTGGCTTTCTTGATTACATATTGGCGCCATCCGTTCCCTTATCTGGCTACTTGTTTCTCTGTCCGTCTGGTTGCCTCCTCAACTGTGACGGCTCAGGGGTCTGCAGTTAGCTTGTTCCTTTGCTCCCAGGGCTTGTGCCCTACAAGTTCTAACAAGTCTCTGTTCATCAGGCTATCAGTACTTGGACTCTTGTCCTTGAGGCCTTGTCCTACATCTCCCCCTTCCTGTTGCACAAAAAGAACCCCTGAAATCGAGCAAAAACAAGGCACAAGTAATAGAACAAATAAAAAACCAACTAAGACATATTATCAATGTCAAAATAACCCACTGTCTTTGTTCCGTACAATTTTACAATTTCCCCTTTTCGTTTTTGAACAGCTAGTACCAGCTGTTTGAGTACCAGTTTTGAACAGCTGCAGGGCCCTTGCAAACATGACAGCAACCAAGGTAACAGCAAACAAACAATACTGCCAATTGAGTGAATGGATGCCAAAAAAAGGTTGAAATTTTCTCAGATTTTGATAACATGTTGCTGCAATGGGGTGGATAAAATCCACGCAGCACATGGCGTGCGGAATTAGACTCTATAACTCGAAAGTTATAAAGTAGGTATGTTTATTGCGCGCAGATGCACGGGGGATCGCTCCTCCACAAGCGTGCATACCCGAAGTGACGAACCATCTCACATTTATACAATGAACAAATGAATATTCAATTAACGCCTATACATATTCGTTACCTAAACCCCGCTTCGTATGTTAATTAGCTTATCAGTCCGTTTCCTGGAATGTGGTGGTCTTGCAGGTTTGTAGGTGATTCATGTTCTTGTGACCATCAGATCTTCTTCAGGTGATTGTGACCACCCAATCTTTCCAGCAAGGAGACTTAGCACTCCCTCCCTCTAGATAGCATTTGAATGTCTCTCATCTTTTCTTATTCTCTTTTAAATAGCCCCTTTGTTAGAGGAACAAGGGCAGGCATCTCCCCTTTGTTAGAGGAAGAGGGGCAGGCGTCTCCTCAAAACTGTAGTTGTCACCGCACCCATGACTAGTCACCATACCCACATTCCTTAAGCAGACACATACAATCACAATCCATGTCCATTATCCCCATTTCACATTATTTCTCCATATCACACATACCATCAAAATCCTCACAGCCATGTCCTTGAACCAACAACAAAAAGCAGTGGCGATTTTGACTCACATTCTTAACTGCCTAACAAACAAGGTGATTTAACTCTTTAATGCTTTCCCTGCTGTTACTCTGAATAAGAGAAGAACTGCTGCGACACGTTCCCATCATAGCCTCCTACTACATTAGTATCTACAGAAAGACAATTATTGACATTCAAAGTGTAAAGAATATCAGCTTCTTTTGGATTAACATTATACATAGATGGAAGGGCACACCAAACAAGAACTGGTTCAGTCAAAAAGTTCGAAACATAGTATGCCTTCTCTGAACATACCTCGGGGTCATTCCCTTCATTCCCTCTCTTTTTTATGCAAAGAGAAACACTTTTACCATAACAGAGAAGCCCCTATTTACATCTCTGAGCCCGGACACAAACGCAGCTGTATGCGCCACCAGGCTCAGGGCAGAAATCATTCATGTAGTTACATAGCTATATATCACTACAAGCATGCAGACACCTATTAAACACTAGATAACCATGTTTATCTTTCCTAGTCTCCTTCACAATACCCAGCTGTTCTCTCATCTCTTGTTAGGTCAAATAATTCTCTAGTTTCCTCTCCTATCTCTCTCTTCAGACATTCTCTATCCTCCTCTTTTTTGCTTGTTAATTGCGACGAGGCAAAGGGGGTGTGTAGCTGGGTGACCATGACCTGCTTTAAGTTACAATCAACTAAACACTGAATACAGGAAAAAAAAAGCATGGGAGACATAAGGCAAACATCAATAAGGTGGTTAAAGATAATTATAATAAATCCTGTAATACTTTGGAGTCATGGCCCAAAGTTTCCCAGTTGTGAGAAGAGACCAAAGGCATCCCACCGCTGGAAGAGATTAGAGAAGCAAAAATCTGTTATGCTGCATTCCAGAACTCAGCCTGAGAATTACAGTCTGCTGTGAGTTCTGCGTTACAATCATTTGACACGTTGGGGTTGCGATTGTGAAAGTTGCCCGTTTACAATTTTCATTGACATTATCACAGCTAGTTGTTTTAAAAGCAACCCTTGAGCTTCCTGATGTTCGACTTGTTGCAAAATATTCTGAAGCCAATCAATCAAGTTAGTATTAAAGTTAGTGACTCTCTAGGACCCTGCAAGACTGTGGCAAGACTCCCGCATCCTGACTGCCTTAATAGCCATGTCATTCATTTGCAAACAGTTGTCCCTGGGATACCTTGCCTGAGTCACAGAATCGGCATGGTTAATTGCTCCAGCTAACTGCTCATAGATAACAGCAATTCCCCGATTAAGGTTTTCAATCAAGGCCACTACACATAGCTCACAAAAATCAAATAACCACATCATATACTGTATAAGTTAGTACCATACAAAGCAGTAACTTCCAATCATGCAGTGTGAGTGTATAAGGCTCTGCCATCACTTCAAGAAGGGACATAGCAAATGTATTATGAATCCTCCCTTCCCGCACTGCTTTGCTTAACCCTTTTACAGCCTTGTATTGCACAGGCTGCCACTCTGCAGGTTGATTTGTCTGACAAAATACTGAACATGCCATAGCGACTCCCAAAACCCATCACTTAAGTGTTTCCCACTTGCATTCCTGCCACCAATCCCTCAGACCCCCTTTCACCCTCCCCAAAAATACAATCAATGCATCAGGAGAGACAAGGGGGTGGGGGAAAGGTCTAGCTCCTTTTCCAGATCTATAGGACCTGGATCAAAAGGTTTATCAGTGTCAATGAAATCATTTTCCGAGTTGTCCTGTTCCCATGCTTGGTCCTGTGTTGTGAGGGTCGCTGCAATCAGTGACAGAAGCTTTGGGGGCAGAGGAGGTGTGGACGGAATCGCCATCGCTGACGGTGTCTTGAGAAGAGTCACGCTGTCGGTGGAATTTACAGCTTCCTCTGGTTTACCACCATTAGTAGAATTAGTCCACACTTGGCAAAGAGTAGTCAGAATTTGCCACCAAGGTGCTAAATGCATTCCTGATGCAGAGTCCCCCTCCGCAGTAGCATCATACAATTGTCTGCTGACCGCTTTATTTTCTTTCAAAGTCTCTAAAGGTTCTTGACTGCTCGCCTGTCTCAATGAGTACAGGTTTCTAAACCTTCTTAAAATTTCTTCAAATATTTAAAATCTCTAAGGTTTCTTGGCTGCTCACCTGTCTCGATGCATACAGGCGTTATCCTCGGGGTTTAGGTTGTCCGCCTGGTCCAGACAGCAAGATGATCGTTCAGCCTAGCCGTCTCCTCCGGAATGCAGCCCTCTTCCACGAGCTGTCTTTTTTATCGACCAGTACTGTCCTTATTCTTCCAAGGCTTCGGAACACCACCATAGGGGTCACCATTTGAGGAGACTGAGGCACGGACTCCCGGATCTGACTAGAAGACCCTTTATGAGTCCATATACGTCTTTTCTGGGGACGAAGCCTGATTCCCCATTACGGATTTCCCACAGCTCACCTCTCAACTCCGGAGGGATTTATGGCCGGCCGGCTCCTGCTTCCTTTCAGCAGATCATTCAAAGTTCTGTGGGATTCGCTGCATGTCGCTCAGATAGGCGATTCGAAAGCCCTTCACGTTAGATCCTTAAACGCATCACGTCGGGGTCACCAATTTGCAGCGAATGAAGAGATGGGAATCAGCTTGATGCAAGCAAATGTCAATTTATTGTACAGAAGCACGAGTTTCTATACACTTTCAGAAGCTGCGCGTTTGAAACAGATTGGTTCTTGAAGCTAAGCATTGCATACTAGGCAATCCCTGACTGGTGGTTAACTTCCACCAATTAACAGCAAGGTGTTACCTTTCCTTGGCGCCATCCTTGGCGCCATCCGTCTCCCGCTCCCCTGTGCTCTGTAAACATGTCTCATCATGTTAATTGTTGTCTAGACAAGCTCGAGCACATTCCCCTCTGCTAACTGATCGCCATGCATGGTCCTAGTTTCCAGCCCGCTCCTGCAGAGAATGCTGCTAGAACCTCCCCTCTAACCTAAAAAGTAGAAAAGTATAACCTATGAAATATAAATTGATTATTTTCAGGTGCACTTTGAAATCTTCTCCCTTGTTTATATGAATGAAACAGCTCCAATTAGCTGCACAGGTCTTGAAACTTGAAAGAAAATGACAAAAAGGCAAATACCTCATTAGGGCACTGGGGGCTCCTGCCATGAACCTGAGCTACTGAGAGCAGACTGAACCAACCACTGAAGGAATGCAAGTCAGAAGCAACACTGAAAATACCTTCAAACATTGATGGGTCCCGCTGAGGGCCATTACTGACAAAGCGTCCCCATGGACTCGTTATAGTAGCTAATTAAAGGCCAGAACTGCAGGTAGGCAAAGGTACTGTGTCGGCGGCTGTAATGCTGCAAAAAACATTTGGATTTTTTTTGTGAAGCAGAAAGACCCAGCCCTGACCCCCAGGCTCTTGGAGGGCAGAACATAAGACCCTCCAAATCACGTTTCCTGTCACAGGCCTTGGTGACATGGGCAACTGCCATTGCCCAGGGGAAAGAGGCCTCAGCCCCCTGTGGGGCCATTCAGCCTTGCTGCAGCCCTGGGCCATCTCCACTGCAAGTTGCCCTACACTGTCCATGTGGCACCTCTTTCCACTCTGGGGGTTGGACTCTTCCTTGCTTTCCTACCCAGCCCTCACAACCGCATTTCTCTGCCTTTTCTGAAGTTTCTCCCCTCATCCCTGCTTCTTCCTTGAAACTCAAAGCCATGGGACGATCCAGGCTCCCTCTGGGTGAACTCTGGCATCAGAGGGCAACCCTCCGAGGGACATTTCTTTTTCCTCACATCCAATCTTACCCTTCCAAGCAGCACTGTGTGGAGGTTTTGTCTTCCTGCCGCTATCAGGAATCACTTCCTTATCTCTGACATCTCTGACAGCCCCCTTCAAGCAGGTGCATGCTACTACTGTAGTGCCTGAGGATCCATTTTGTCGGTGTCAAGAAGCCCAGCACCTTCGGTCTCTCTCCACAGACTCCAAACTCCATCCAGGCAGGTATCCTCCACAGCCTCTCCAGTTTTTCCCCATTCCTCCAGAATGGGAAACCTCAAAGCCCAGGCACAGATAATCCTGATGTGGCCACAACAGTGCTGTGTCAAGGGGGATGATGCTGAGTCAAGGGGGATGATCAATCCCTCTTCTGAGTGGCCACCTATGGTGAAAACCTCCAAAGAATCACCAAAGGAGGAGAGACAATGGCCAGGGAGGAAAGGGAAAGGAGGGGTGGGCTGCTTGCGTGGGAGGATACAAGGGTAGTCACGGAGAAGCAGTTGTGCGTGAGAAAGGAGGGAAAAAGGTAGGAAAGGGTGAAGAACAGGAATCAATAGGAACCAGCCAAGCAGCCCTGCATCTGAGCAGCAAAGCTTGGAGTGGGAAAAGAACGTCGCATGTCATCTGACCAACTTTCTGTTAGGCTTCAACAGCTGCTGGAAACCTGAACGATTTCCCTGCCATCATGAAGCCAACATCCATGGTGGATGAAGATCCAAAATCATTCATGCTGGAAGGGACCTCAGGAGGTGTCCAGGCCTACATGCTGCTCAGAGAACGATCAGTTATGGGGTTGAAGCAAGTAGCTCAGGCTTTCCTTCAAGTGGAGCTTGACAAGCTCCAAGGGTGGACATGGCACAAGCTCTGTGGGACATCTACTCCAGTGCTTGACCGTCTTTATGGGGAGAAAGATTGTCCTCCCTTGCTTCAGCTGATTCCCATTGGCCCCCACACTCCCATCATGCACAACAGGCAAGAACCTGGTTGCCTTTTCTTGCTGATATGGCCCAAGAAGTATGGGAAGGCTGTTATTAGGTGTCCCCAAACCTCCTCTTCTCCTGGCTTTGCACCTTTCAAATAAGGCCCATGGCATCCTGGGCTGTATTAGGAAGAGCACTGCCCAAGGGTTGGTTGAGGTGGTCTTTCCTCTCTACTCAACCCTGCTACAATTTGTCTTGCTGACTTGCCCTTGATTTCTACTTTACCAATGTCACCCATTTTTTACTGAAAGGTGACATCCACATTCTTTACCACTCCTGCCTTGTCTTTTTGTTCAAAAAAAAGTCCAGGAGAGCATTTCGCCATGTTGGTCAGGGATCATCTTCCA